>NC_069503.1:84743132-84823132 GCF_027579735.1 Bombina bombina
CAGAATGCCGCAGCAGCAGTGACAGGAGCAATGCATGCAAGGGGCTGCAGGATAAAACCTTGTTGAATTAACATTTTCTTAAGGTAACCCTCTAATTTTTTATCCATAGGATCTGAAAAAGCACAACTGTCCTCGACAGGGATAGTAGTACGCTTTGCTAAAGTAGAAACTGCTCCCTCCACCTTAGGGACCGTCTGCCATAAGTCCCGTGTAGTGGCGTCTATGGGAAACATTTTTCTAAAAATAGGAGGGGAGGAAAACGGCACACTGGGTCTATCCCACTCTTTATTAATAATTTCTGTAAACCTTTTAGGTATTGGAAAAACCTCAGTACACACCGGCACTGCAAAGTATTTATCCAGTCTACACAATTTCTCTGGCACTGCAATTGTGTCACAGTCATTCAGAGCAGCTAAAACCTCCCTAAGCAACACACGGAGGTTCTCAAGCTTAAATTTAAAAGTAGAAATATCAGAATCAGGTTTCCCTGAGTCAGAGATATCCCCCACAGACCGAAGCTCTCCTTCTTCAGCTTCTGCATATTGTGAGGCAGTATCAGACATGGCTCTTAAAGCGTCTGTATGCTCTGTATTACACCTAACACCAAAACTATCACGCTTTCCTCTAAATTCAGGTAGTCTGGCTAATACCGCTGACAGTGTATTATCCATGACTGCCGCCATATCTTGTAAAGTAATCGCTATGGGCGTCCTAGGTGTACTTGGCGCCATTTGAGCGTGGGTCCCTTGAGCGGGAGTCAAAGGGTCTGACACGTGGGGAGAGTTAGTCGGCATAACTTCCCCCTCGCCAGAATCCTCTGGTGATAAATTTTTTAAAGACAAAAGCTGATCTTTATTGCTTAAAGTGAAATCAATACATTTAGTACACATTCTCATATGGGGTTCCACCATGGCTTCTAAACATAATGAACAAGGAGTTTCCTCTATGTCAGACATGTTTGTACAGACTAGCAATGAGACTAGCAAGCTTGGAAAACACTTTAAATCAAGTTTACAAGCAAATATAAAAAACGGTACTGTGCCTTTAAGAGAAACAAATTTTGTCAAAATTTGAAAAACAGTGAAAAAAGGCAGTAAATCAAACGAAATTTTTACAGTGTATGTAATAGGTTAGCAGAGCATTGCACCCACTTGCAAATGGATGATTAACCCCTTAATGCAAAACACGGATAAAAAAAACGAATTTAAACGTTTTTTAAACAGTCACAACAACTGCCACAGCTCAACTGTGGCCCTACCTTCCTCAATAAACGACTTTTGAAGCCTTTAGAGCCCTTCAGAGATGTCCTATAGCATGCAAGGGACTGCTGAGGGAAGCTGAATGTCTCTGTCTGTAATTTTAACTGCGCAAAAAAGCTCTAAAATAGGCCCCTCCCACTCATACTACAACAGTGGAAACTGTTTCTAGGCAAAAATCAAGCCAGCCATGTGGAAAAAACTAGGCCCCAATAAGTTTTATCACCAAAGCATATATAAAAACGATTAAACATGCCAGCAAACGTTTTATATTGCCCATTTATAAGAGTATATATCTCTAATAGTAAGCCTGATACTAGTCGCTATTAAATCACTGTATTTAGGCTTAACTTACATTAATCCGTTATCAGCAGCATTTTCTAGCAATTCCATCCCTAGAAAAACTGAAAACTGCACATACCTCATTGCAGGATAACCTGCACGCCATTCTCCCTCTGAAGTTACCTCACTCCTCAGACATATGTGAGAACAGCAGTGGATCTTAGTTACTTCTGCTAAGATCATAGAAAATGCAGGCAGATTCTTCTTGTAAATGCTGCCTGAGATAAAACAGTACAACTCCGGTACCATTTAAAAATAATAAACGTTTGATTGAAGACAAAACTAACTATATTTCACCACTTTCCTCTTACTACCTCCATCTTTGTTGAGAGTTGCAAGAGAATGACTGGATATGGCAGTTAGGGGAGGAGCTATATAACAGCTCTGCTGTGGGTATCCTCTTGCAACTTCCTGTTGGGAAGGAGAATATCCCACAAGTAATGGATGATCCGTGGACTGGATACACCTTACAAGAGAAATACAGGATTCTAATTGGCTGATACTTAAAAATCTATTGCTCGTTGGAAAACAGGAACAACCCCCACAAATGTATTATTGGACAGACCTACTCAAGCTTGAAAATATCAATTGGTTCTGTTACAAACATTCATTTTACAAAATACTATAAATTATTATGTATTAAATTGGGCTTTTTAAACAAAAAGAACTTAATGTTAAATTAATTAACACAGCGTGAAAAATATAGAAAAATTAAATAAGTACAGATTTTTTTTTTTTTAATATAAACTCAGTTTCTTACATGAAGTGAAATATTTTATCTTTATTATAACAAAATACAGAACAATATTTTCTCATCATTATATAAAACACAACAGTGTGAGGCTGTTAATAAAGATTTATGTCAGGGTTTGCATATTACCGTTTAGCAGAAGCTCTGTAAGTATGAAGTCTCTCTGGTTCCTCCTGTGATATCACTGAGTGTTACACAGATATTTATACTAATGTGGGAGTGTCACCTTTCTCTGTGTGACTCACATGAGTACAACTTGTCAGTTGGGAAACAATGAGAGGGTCACACCTGTGCTTTTGTTCTCATATAGATGTCTATTGTCCCCTCTGGTCTCACATGAATACAGAGTCCCTGCCTCCCCCTCAGGGTGTGATTATCATATGGATAAGTAAGAGGAAACAAACTGTTTATTAAAATGTGAGAGATTATTCTGCTGTGTCCTAAAATATATCTCAGGATACAGCATCATATTATGTTTTACTGATGGAAATTGTTATTTCTTTCCTAAGTTATGGTGAGTCCACGGCTTTATCATTTACTGTTGGGAATATCACTCCTGGCCAGCAGGAGGAGGCAAAAAGCAATACAGCAAGGCTGTTAAAGGGACACTGAACCCATTTTTTTTTCTTTCATGATTCAAATGGAGTATGACATTTTAACCCTTTCAGTGCTAACAACGGCTCTGAGCCGTCGCAGAGTTTCCCACTCAGCTGCTAACGATGGCTCGGAGCCGTCGCTAGCACTCTCCCACCTTGAGGGAGATTTGGGGGCTTCCACCCACTCTTACCCCGGCGATCAGGATTCACGTTATGCGCGGTGATGTCACCCACAATGACGTGATGACGTCACCGCACAACTTTATTTAAACTTAACTATGTTAAGTATAGGAAAAGGGGGCATGTCTTGGGGATCTGGAAAAAGAAAAAAAAAAAAGTTTTTAAAAAAAGTTAAAAAAAAACAAAGAAAAAAAAACCTTTGAGCAGCTTAGCACCCAAGTGGGAAAGTGCTTAGAACTCAGAGGGTTAAGCAACTTTCTAATTTACTCCTATTATCAAATGTTCTTCATTCTCTTGGTATCTTTATTTGAAATGCAAGAAGTTTAGATGCTGGCCCATTTTGGTGAACAACCTGGGTTGTTCTTGCTGATTGGTGGATAAATTCACCCACCAATAAAAAATAAAATAAATTAAAGCAAACAAATGTTTTAATGGGGAGAGTTGTAAATGATGTCCCTTTCTAAGTTATTTTTCTGTTTAAGAGCAAAATAAGATTTTTCTTTTCTTTGCCTTATCTGAAATGAGCTTTGCGTGCAGTATGCTTATATTCAGGTACTTATTAGTAACGTGTTTTTGGAAGAAAAACGTTCATTATGTACCGTAAATATTTAAGTATAATGGTTTCTGAATTACCTAATTTCTTAAATAAGGGGCTTATGTTCTGGGTTGGAACAGTGGTCTGTTCCTAGGAACAAATATTTATTGGATTGAGGAACATATTGTTTTTATTAAGCTTAACTGTCCCTCTTATTTAGAATATATCTTTTAAATTAAGATATTGTTTATTGGAGCCTTTTGCCTCTAAGAATAAGTTTAGACAGTTTAAAACGTCTATGTTTTCTGTACCACTTTGTTAGCTAAAAGCCAGGATGTTGAGAGGAATTGGGCTTCAATATACTGAGAAGCGCTTATCATAGAAGAAAAATCAAGCACAAAAACTTACTTCACCACCTCCATAGGAGGCAAAGTTTGTAAAACTGAGTTGTGGGTGTGGTGGGAGGTCTATTTATAGGCATTTTGAGGTTTGGGAAACTTTGCCCCTCCTGGTAGGAATGTATATTCCATATGTCACTAGCTCATGGACTCTTGTCAATTACATGAAAGAAATATAATTATTTTCTCCCCTATGTAAATCAAACATACAACTCCGAACACTGGCATAGCAATATACACTGGGGGTGCTTTGGAGGTGAATGGTTGTGTTAACTGGTCAGTATGAGGACAGATTTGTATAATCCTGTGTGGTGTTTGGATTCTATCACATTTATATGAGTGAAACTGACGTGCACATATATAGAGGAACAAAGGCCTGCAGGAGAGCACTTCCAATCCGGCGCTTTTATAGCTGGGATGTAGAAAGTATTATTTACAATAACATCCTTTTTGATGCTTCTATTTAGAGAGTTTGTCTTAGGAGCCCACACAAATAACAAGACATACTAGCATTCAGGTGGAACAAGAACTGATTTTATTGGAAAACACACACTCCTTTTATACACAAAGCTCATCTTGATAAGACACTGGACAATCCCACAATTTTCCCGCCCCTCCAGACAGACTGGCACCTCCATAGCAGCCACAATCTCACAGAATCCCAGTACCCAGGGGTGGCGGTTTTGGGATGATCCTGGTGAAGCGGCAGCACTTTTAGGTGCCATTTTAAAGCTCTCAGTCCCCAGATGCCACAGCCCAAAAATGCGACGTGATTTGTTACTGGGGACCGGAGATACAGTCTGTTGAAGTTATGGGGGTAGGATTGTCCCCAAAGGAGCTCCCTTCCAGTAATTCCCCCTCTTGTCCACCCTAGGGGCTACCAATCCCCATAAGAGCAGCACTCCAGGGCAAAGGGCCGCTGGAGCGACCAGGGGTAAAGTCAGCGGGTGTCCTGCTGTTCGGGTGTCTGCTGTCACGGCGGCCGACCGGGAGTTCCAGGAGCCAGCCCAGCCCAGGAGGGTTTTTCCGAACAGAGACCAGCTCTTCTCTGACAAAGTACTCATCACCAAATAACAAACAAAATGTCTGGGAGATTGCGGTTGCTCTCCGGAACCCAAATCCGCTTAGGAACAGAAGGGGATGAGGTGGTAGGGGTTCAACTCTTGCGTGCTAGCACAGTATGGCAAAACATTAGATAGCAAGATCCCGCTAGCCATGAAAGGGCCAAATCTGGTGTGACAAGGAGTCAGGCAGGCAGTAGGGGGGGTGGGGGCAGCCATGGCTGTCTGGTATCTGTGACATTCCCCCCCCCTCCAGTTTGGCAGATCTGGCTAGACCCTTAATGGGTATATATACACACATACAGCTTTCTGTCAGTCTATCTACCAAATTGAATATATATATATATATATATATAATATCTCTCTCTCATCTATCTTTGCCGTGTGTGTATTAAAGTAAACATTATAAACACTCAATCCTTTAATAACAGACCAAAAAATAGTAAAATGTATTTTATTAAAGAGACACTCCGATCAAAATTTAAATACACAGATGAATTACATCTTTGGATAGAAACATATTTGCAATAAACACGTATTGGCAAAAATGTTTCTAGTTAAAGTTATAACTATTTTAGTGATAATATTTTTCTCTGCACGTGCATGTGTGCATGTCAGCAATGAACAAATTGAGTCATTAGTAAAAGCACCTTAGGCTCTCTGAGCAAGTGCTATGTTTAAAATGCTGGTGCACGGGGCATACTTAAATACACTTTTGAAACAACTATAAAACGTATTAGAAGCATTTTTTCTAATACATGTATGTTACAAAAATGCTTCTACTCAAAACTGAAATGCATACACATGGATTACAATTTTGGCTGGAATGTCTCTTTAAGGTCGTGTGAAGCCACACCCCTAACCACATCCTCAACCACGCCCATTTGCAAAGTGTCGGGAATCGGCTGAGCTAAAGGTAGCAACCCTATTTTCTAAACATGTTAAAGGTTTCTTCCCTTGTGAATCTTTTCATGAGTTTTCAGACTACTCATTTGTGTAAACCTTTTTCCACACTCTGTACATGTGAAAGGCTTTTCTCCTGTGTGAATCTTTTCATGAGTTTTCAGATTACTCACACGTGTAAACCTTTTTCCACACTCTGTACATGTGAAAGGCTTTTCTCCTGTGTGAATCTTTTCATGAGTTTTCAGATTACTCACACGTGTAAACCTTTTTCCACACTCTGTACATGTGAAAGGCTTTTCTTCTGTGTGAATCATTTCATGCTTTTTCAGATGAATCTTTTGTGTAAAACAGTTTCCACACTCTGTACATGTGAAAAGCTTTCCCCCTGTGTGACTCATTTCATGATATTTTAGATTACTCATTTGTGTAAAGCTTTTTCCACACTCTGTACATGTGAAAGGCTTTTCTCCTGTGTGAATCCTTTCATGAGTTTTCAGACAATGTATATGTGTAAATCTTTTTCCACACTCTGTACATGTGAATGGCTTTTCCCCTGTGTGAATCCTTTCATGAGTTTTCAGATTACTCTTTAGTGTAAAACATTTTCCACACTCTGTACATGTGAATGGCTTTTCTCCTGTGTGAATCATTTCATGAGCTTTCAGACAATCCATTCGTTTAAAACTTTTTTCACACTCTGTACATGTGAAAGGCTTTTCACCTGTGTGAATCCTTTCATGAGTTTTCAGATTACACTTTATTGTAAATCCTTTTCCACACTCTGTACATGTGAACTGCTTCTCCCCTGTGTGAATCTTTTTATGAGTTTTCAAATGACTCTTTTCTATAAAACATTTTCCACACTCTGTACACGTGAAAGGCTTTTCTCCTGTGTGAATCTTTTTATGAGTTTTCAGATGATCCATTTGTGTAAAACATTTTCCGCACTCAGTACATGTGTGTGGCTTCTCACCTGTGTGAATTTTGTGGTGTTCTAGTAGATGAGACTTCCCTCTAAAGCTTTTCTCACATTCTGTAGATTTGAAAGGTTTCTCCTTTGTATGAATCATTTGGCTAGACTGTAGACTTTTCCCTTCTTTAATATGTTTTGAAAACTCAGTAAATGTGTGTGGTTTATCCTCTGGGATAATCATTTCACTAGATAAGGCATAAATGTTGTCCTCTTGTTTGATGACTAAATTACTCTCTGTACATGTTTGTTGCCCAGTTCCTGCAAATTCACCATCTTCTTTAAATATCTGCTGTGATATCCCCAATGTTTGTGAATAGTCATTAGTGTCTAAGACTTTTGGAGTTTGCGGTATCATTCTGATGCTTCCTGTAGTGAAGGATGGATATGAACGATTCAAGTGTTGGTCTACATCAAAAGAAATGGAAGAAAAATAAGACTGTTTATTCTTTATAATATAATCCATCTCAATAAAAAAACATTTTTTATACTAAAAAATGTCTTCCTTTTTGTATTTTTTAATTTATTTTCCTGTGAATCACAAATTAAAAAAGGATGACATAGAATGTAAACATTACTACATCATAGTAAACTAAATTACTGATCAAAACAAGTTATAGGGCTGCATTAAGCAAGGTGCGTGTGGATAATGTTCTCAGCCAGGGAACAAGTACATCTGTATTCTGGGCAAGAAGATGGCATCCACCATCCTCATTTAACATTGCACAAACAACTGCACATACAGCTCTGCCCAGCTCATGCTCAACCAGTTGGGTGAGAACATGATGTCTTAATCATCACAGAATGATAAGTGAGATGTTTTGAGAGGGTGTAGTTGTTTGATTTATATAAACAGCCAACAACTTTATTAGTTTAATAATAATAATAATAATAATAATAATAATAATAATAATAATAATAATAATAATAATAATAATAATAATAATAATAAGTCACTGTAAAATTAAACACACAAATCAGTGGTGGTTCTGGTGTGGGGAACACTGGGGAAGTTGTGGGTGTTTCACACATGGGAACAAGGAAGGCATAAGTGTAGTTATGGGTGTTCCATGAGCGAGGTCAGGGTAGGGGAAGGTGGAATTGCAGGTATTCTGAGTACAGAACCAGGTCAGGGGGGGAGATTAGGCAGTTGATAGACATGATCTGTCTAAAAAGGACAGAGGGGGGGGGGAATATTATTTTTTACCCTGATCCTCATCCCAATGGGGGTTGCTCCTTCTTTATAACGTCACTGACACAAATGTTCTTAATAGATGCAGATATAAAAATAATAGTTTATATTTGTTTAATGAGTGATCTATTCTATTTTCCCAGTAATTAAAGTCAGCATAATATCTATTTTACTCACCCAACACATATGAGTTCATGCTGATAACAGGCTCCAATGTCTGATCAGGAAGAAGGTTCCCTTATTCACTCCAGTTACATCAATACCTGATATCTCTCAGTGCTCTGGCCGTGTCTGTAAAAAGTATATTAAATGGTTTAGACAGATAATAAATAATGGTTCTGATTAACTGTACGTATGGTATAAATAAAGGCAAGCATAACAATTCATGTGATACAGATCAGCTGATTAGGGTATTACATATGTGCTATTGATTTACCACAAGCATTTAGTACAATTAGCTCTGTGGGTGTTACAGTTGCACCTTAAATATGAATCTTCGGTGGGGGCGGAGTTAACCGCTAGCGTGAGCAGTCGTGCAGACAGTGAGCTCCTGCTTAGAAATTCTTTAAAAGTCTATTTTATTAGATATACCTCTACGTTTTGGTCTTAAATATACTGGATAGCCTGCCTAGAGAATAACTACTGTACATTGAGCCTGTTACCTAGAGACTTTGAACAGTTTTTGCTTTCTCTTAAAAAGCTCCGAGGCTCACCTCTGTCTATCTTGAGCCCTGTGCCTTGGAGGCGCCCCACATCTACTCCAGAGGGTCGGGGATCTGCTCCGGAGCAAAGTGCTACTGCTGATCGTGCTGTCTGGAGGCAGCAAAACTAACCGCTAACGCACCTGGAGACCCTCCGGTCACGCCATTCACCGACATCACCTAGCGCTACTTGCGCCAACTCTCCCGAGAGGTGTTCACAGGGTCACACTGCCCCCCCCTTAGAAGGACAGCGAGGCATACCAAGCCCTTATTCGGGCGAATATTACTGAGGCTCCTCCAAGCTGCGGCCGGGTGAGACAGACAGCCATCTTGCCGGGAGCCGTCTTCTTCAGTGCAGTGAAACCCGGGGCCTAGCCACGAGACCACCAATTACCCATATCGCGGATGAGGGCCATCCGCTCTCTGAGACCCAGGCAGCTAGAAGCGGCTCCTTGTGCCACCGGGCAGTACACGCTAAAGGGCATTAGGAGAGGGGATTAATCGCACACCGGGGTTGCCAATTTGAATAAGCTATACGGCCCAGCCCCACCCCACAAGCCTGTGCTACAGCATCCAGATGGCCCTAGTGACACTTCAAAGCCAAAGATATTGGGCCTTACTGAAGGCCTTCTGCAAAACTAAATAGGCCTATTGGTTCCTTACCCTTTGCCCTCACAAATAAGTGTACCGCTGAGGCCCAGCCTCTCCATAATTTGGGCCCTGGGAGCTAAATATTGGGAAACAAAACACAGCCACAATAGCTTGCTGACTAGCTGGGTACCTTCTATACAAACTCCTGATTCTTTTATTGCTTAAATCTGCCCATTCCATGGGCCTTCACTGATGCCTATGGGCCTAGGGTCCTTGAACTACTAACATCGTACCACAACCCCAGGCGCAAAGTTAAGCCCTCACCTCTTTATAAACTACCACTCATCTGCAGCCTAGGTCACCTCAGTGATTGCATACTATACAGAACCTGATCTCTCTCCCCCCTTTCCTGCCGGCCCTTTTTGCCTGTAGGTCATACCCCAAATACCTTATCCCACATCGCCCTGCAGGGGCAATTCCCCAGGAGAGAGATCAGCTATCCTGAAACATCTATTGGGCAATCCAGCAGATCCCCTCATGCTGCCGTAGTGGCCTGGACCCTGCTGTATACTTGAGGCATCCTCCTTTTTCACTTGGGGGCCTCAGGATACCTTAACATGTAAGCTCACTCAGCAACAGCCTTTACCCCCACCAACCCATGAACACTTTAACAACATACTAGAAGCAAGCGGACTCCTATTGAAAGACGACAAAGAAAAGTAAAGCTACTCAGGATTATGATTGCGGGCCTTAACTCAGAATGTCTCAACCCCATAAAAGAAAACAAAAACCCCATAATACACCAAAAAGAATGGTCGCTGACCATTTCCAGCACCCAAACAGGATGTCCCATACAAGATCTGAAGATGAAGGCTCTGATGCTGGGAGCCTCTCAGATGGCCACCCTGGCAAAACTCTAACACAAAGGGCTTCCCGCTTGCCAACAATAGAGGGCGCTCCAAACAATCTGATGGACTCCATCACATCACTACTAGCGTCCCACCACGACTCCCTGTCGAGGAAGTTCGACAGATCCCATGCTGACCTAAAAAAAGATATATGTAGCATAGGGGAACGCACGGATGTGCTGGAACGCAGACAAGAAGATCTTGCGGTAGATCACACAAATCTCCTTAGTTACTCTCAATGCTTGGCCGGCCAGATAACAGACCTGGAACTAAAATTGGCAGATCTGGAGGACAGGTCACGCCGTAACAACATCCGAATCAAGGGGATCACAGAGACTGTTCCACCCCAGGATCTTGATACCTACCTCCAAGACCTGTTCAAAACAGTACTAGGTGCTGACCTGGGTAATGAAACCCTTATTGACAGAGCGCACAGGGCAATCAGGCCTAGATCTGTGGACGAGGGGAAACCTTGCGATGTTATAGCCAAACTTCATTACTACACATTTCGAGAAAAGATCCTCCGAGTTTTAGCCAGAGAAAAATCACTGCCAGACAAGTATGCTGACCTACAGATCTTCCCTGACCTCTCCCCGCACACGCTCCAACTACACAGGCATTACCAACCGTACACCAAGATCCTCAGAGAAAAAGGCCTCAAATATCGATGGGGATTTCCAGTGCGACTATTCATCACCAAGGACAGCCAGCAATTCATCACCACAACGCCACAACAAGCCAGAGAACTGCTGCAGAAATGGGAACTGCTCCCACCGGATCCGGGAGGCCGAGATCCTGATTCAATTAGGGACAGCGGACTCAGAGCCTCTGCACCGACCTGGAGACCGCTTCCACAACGGCCAGCACCCACTTTAAAGAGATCACTGGATTCTAGAGACTTGCCCCAACCGAAGACACATAGGAAGTCCGCTTACAGTTCTATTAAAATAGTTCAACATATTTCCAGAGACACTGGTGGGTTTTTCCCCACACACACCCTCCAAAGGGGACTTAAGACCACAGATGAAGACGGGTGAGACTTTCACATTTCTTACCAAATAGAACTATTTGACTGTGTTCACACAAATTTGCAGTTTAAATGATAACCCTCAGGTGTGCAATATTTTTGATACAAGTTGTAGATGTTTTTCCTGTTTGCACTTTGTTCTTAAAATGCTCAGTACGTTAATTAATAGTGCCTAGTATAATCAGGTGCAAAAGCTCTTGAACCCATTGATGATTGCATAGAGGATTCATTGTAATGTCTCATTTAAAATATGTTCTTTATCACCCTCCTGAAATGTTTGCTCTGATTACTTGACGGTAGGCTGAGACATCTGTTGCTCGACTAGTCTGTATCACACAATACTCCCAGGCCACCCCCATAATCCTGACGCCTAGCGACCATGCACTTAACTAGTCCCTACATTGTAACAGAGCCAAGTACAACCTTCTGTGACACTTGACACACAATGGCTACTGAAACGAAGTAGGGTCTGTGTAAATAACCCAGACAGAACCACAACCCCAGCCTGGTCCTGGAGTCATATACCAACACAGACCTAGCCAACTATCCATCTTTCTCATGCCGCCAGTTTACCTGCTCAACCAGAAGACCATACCCCCTCCTTGACTAAGACCCATGTGTAACTCATCCTCTATTAAATTACTGTAATAGACATCTCGCCCACTTAACTGTCAAATGAAATCTCCAATACCCGACTAGACCACTTTAGAGGGTTTTTCCGGTTCACCCCCTCAATATGTGTAATGCGCAGCTATACCCTAGTCTAATTTTAGCCCCAAGACAGATTCAACTTTAGCCGACGACGGAATTAATTGCACAACACTTACTACAATACCAGGGGACCAAGGTGAACAAGGTTGATTCTCTGTGTCAGTTATGACCCAGAGTCGGGCACTAACACGAACCTAGATGGCCATTACCCTATTCCTCTTAGCACGGAGCTACCTGGTCAAATAACGGAGCACACTTCCTCTCTGGTTTGAATGTATGATCTCGTTTATTGATGTTTAATATGTTGCACATTTAATTAAGTATGTTATGTTTATATTTATGTTTATACAAAAAATTGTTTCTGGGTTTGGCAGGGATCATGGCTGATCTCTGCTAACCTCCGCCCCACAAAAATAGTTGTGCCCCCCTGATAGAAATCAGGGGAGACACTCATCGCGAAAGTGATTATTTGACACTTTTTTTTTTTCCTTAGAGTAACCTCTAGGGCACTTAGTCTCTTACCCATAGCAGACATCCCGGCTTTGTGGACCACCGTGTCTGGCTCCTCGATAACATATCCCGCTGCCCCCCTCCCCTCATCCGGATTTTACCCTTCCCCCTGTCCACGATTTGCCTCTATAATGGCACCAATCCGCATAGCTACCCTCAATGCACAGGGGTTGAACTCCCCAACAAAGAGAAAACTCCTGCTTAACTATATTCGTTAACTTAAGATCCATATCTTATTTGATTCCTTGACAAAGCATACCAGCGAAATGTACGTCGGAACTGAACTGTTCTATATTGAGTTTTATCGCGTCTCTACACTAGCCAGGACACCTGGGGGCTTAGCGCTATTGTCTTGCTACTAAAGAGGTTTTGGTCACACTCCTTCTGATCCATTTACCTCTTTGCAAGTTTGGCGATTTGAAGCATTTGTTACAGCATATCTGCTTTTGTACCCTTACATTGTGGTGTCATCAAGGCTTATGAGACGCTTTTATATATTTTAAAATAAATTTGTATCCAAGTTTTGCCTAGTGTACTGTTTTCCCATCAGTATAAAGTGGGAGTGCGCATATCCTTGAGCTTAGTCGAAAGCTCCAACAAATGTGAGTAGTCATTTGTTACAAAACAACTACTTCCTCAAAGTGCCATTACAGATTCACACTATGTTGCAATTTTCTGTTTCCTTTTTTATGGGATCTCACTGAGGAATGCTAACAAGCTGAAAAACTCATCCAGAGGACACAGACATATCCTTGATTCAGAACTTTATTTGGTTTTCCTTTTATGATTTTTGTTATCACATTTATTTCACAGGGGTTGCGATCTTGATCAGTAGGGACTTAACCTTCACACTAGAATACGTTGAGAGAGACACTGAGGGTAGATTCCTCATACTAATCTGTAAACTTAATGACATACTGTACACTTTAGCCTCAGTCTACGCACCAAACGCGAAGCAAATCCCATTTGTACGACAGTTTCTAGCCAGGGTAGACCAACTTAAAAGAGGACGTCTAGTCATAGGAGGAGACCTTAATATGGTATGGGACCCCCACAAAGATAAGCAATCCCTCCTCATTACACATTCAGATAGAAATATTTCATCAACCTCCAATGCTTTCCGAAAACTTATGTTCCAACATGACCTATATGATGCATGGAGGTGCTTAGCTCCTACAGCCAAAGATTTTACACACTACTCCAAAGCCCGCAACTCATTCTCAAGGATCGATTATATCTTATGTGACTCCTGGTCCCTAGACAAGATGACAAACCCAACCATTCAACCATGCACATGGTCAGATCATGACATGGTCTATCTAGATCTCTCTGAGCTACAGGCTTTGACCGGTAGGCCCCCTTGGAGACTCTCCAACCAACTACTAACTGAGAGAGAGCTACCCTCACTCCTTAGGACGTTAACTGACTTCCTGACACACAACGACACAGGCACCACTGACCTAGATATGGTCTGGGCAGCTCTCAAAGCCTATCTGAGAGGGTACTTCATCAAGACATTAGCCCACCATCGTAAATCGGGTAACCAATCCTTAGCCAAGTTATATGGGGATCTTCGCTCCCTAGAGACTACCAACAAATCATGTCCCGAATCCCTATTGGCCCAGCAGATAGGCCACATTAGAGAAGAAATTGCTAGAAGGGAAACTTTACGGGTACAAGATAGTCTACATAGGCTCAAGCAGTTATATTACTATAAAGGCAATAGGGCAGACAGGCTACTAGCTAATAAGCTTAGAAAACGCACACAACAGAGTAGGATAGCCTCCATCACTACCAAAAAGGGACCAGTCCACTCCCCCAAAGCAATAGGAGTAGCCTTTGCAGAATATTATTCCTCCCTCTATAACATCGCATCAGAGATGACAGATAAAGCCACCCCAGATGACATTTGTAAGTTCCTGAGGGGACTAGATCTATCTGTGTTGCCAGATGACGCCAAGGCCATATTAGCGAAGCCATTTACGCTAGAGGAGGTCAGCATGGCAATAGCTGGCTTGACCCCCCACAAAGCCCCAGGACCAGATGGCTTTACTGTCGCCTTCTACCAGACCCTTAGTCCCACACTCTCTCCGATCCTGCTACGTCTTTTTAAAAGAGTAGCCCAACGTGGCGAATTCCTCCCGGAATTCCTGGAGGCAAACATTACTCGATTCCCAAGGAGAGTAAGGATCCTTCGCTATGCTCTAGCTATAGGCCCATCTCCCTTATTAATGTTGATGCCAAGATCTACGCTAAGATCCTCGCCAACAGGTTGAGAGTGCACCTCCAGACACTCATACACCTTGATCAGGTGGGATTTGTCCTTAACAGACAAGGTTCTGATAATACTCGCCGTCTCTTGAATATCCATGCGGAGGTGGCGGATCTGGGCCTCCCCATGCTCACTCTGTCACTCGACGCTGAAAAAGCGTTTGACAGAGTGAGGTGGGAGTATCTAACTCAGACTCTAGTGGCGTTTGGTATACCAGACGCTTATATCAAAGCTGTTATGGCACTCTACTCATCCCCTACTGCTGTGGTGAGGGGCTTGGGGTTCTGTTCCCCCACAATACAGATAACGAACGGGATGAGACAGGGGTGCCCCCTGTCCCCTCTCCTATTCGTGCTGGCAATCGAGCCCCTGGGCGCAGCTATTAGGAAATGCCCGGAGATACAAGGACTCCAACTCCATGATACCACCCAGAAACTGGCTCTGTTCGCGGACGACCTTACGGTCTTCCTCACGAAACCTCTGGACTCCCTTCCTCCACTGTTCCACCTGTTGAAGAGATTTGGCGAACTTTCATACTACAAAATCAATGTTAGTAAAACGGAGGCATACTCTATCAATATTCCCCCAAATGAAGAGCGCAGTATTCGGCTCCTCTACTCTTTCAACTGGTCCAATAAGGGAATTAAACACCTAGGAGTATTCCTCTCTCATTCCAAGCTGATTACCATTAGAGAAAACTATGATAAACTACTGAGAGAGGTCACACTAGAATTGAATTCTAAAATATATAGCGAGATCTCGTGGTTTGGCAGGGTAGCGGCCCTCAAAATGATGGTCCTACCCAAACTTACATATGCGTTCCGATGTATTCCTATCCCAATCCCGATTATCTTTGACTCGGAAGTTCCAGACTCTTTTTCATGCCTATACCTGGCACGACAAAAGACCTTGAGTCGCGGCCCACATCCTGCAAGCTCCCATAGAGAAGGGTGGAACAGGCCTCCCTAACATGAGGAAATACCATGAGGCAGCAATGATCACCCACGCTTCAGCGTGGGGTAATGGCCTCCCTGCAACTAGATGGAAGGAATTGGAACAGGCATCGCTGCCAGCGTTTGTGGACTTGGAGGACCTTTTGTGGTTCCCCCCGCATTGGCGGCAAAAGTTTGCATATCTAACAGCATAGTCAAGGGATGTCAGGAGACCTGGCTGCGATTAAGGCACAATAGACTTATAGCCCCACACCCCTCGCCCACGCACTCTATCCGAGGCCTCCTCCTGGGATTGCCTGATATACATGCCACTTCGTGGTCCACCACAGGTGTAGCTTCTTTGTCAGACTTCTAATTCAACAAGCAGCTAAAGGCCCATACGACTATGTTAGCCCTACCCACGGTAACCCCGAAGTTTCATTTTACACTCTTGCGACTCCGAGCGCTTATGAGGTCCTGGGGCTTCCTAGAGGGTGAATTAAGAGACTCCACCCCATGGGAATCACGCTGGAAAGCCAATCTCCAACTCTACAAACCTCTTTCAGCACATTACCAGTACCTGTTGGGGGAACCTATTCCCTCCAAAATGGTCCATATGGAGGCCTGGGAGAAAGATCTACAGCTTACCTACCCACAGGAGGACTGGGAGGAGACAATCAGTATCACTAATAGAGCCACCCACTGTGTCACTCTATACGAACTTTACTTCAAAATAATTACGAGGTGGCATTTAGTACCCACTAAATTGCAGAAGCTCTACCCAGATCACTCCCCCATGTGCTGGAGAGAGTGTGGAGAACGGGGCACCCTGACCCACATCTGGTGGGCATGCCCAAAACTGGCCGGCATCTGGAAAAGGGTAGAAACACTGTGTAAAGACCTGGAACTTGTGGAAACACTTGGACCGGCTCTGGCGATTTTACACCTAGGAGTGGACCTGCTCCCCAGAGTTAAACGGAACTTACTTGTATACATTCTCATTTCTACCAAACTACTTATAGCCAGGAACTGGAAGAAAAGTCAGCCCCCCAGGTGGCAGGGAGTAGTAGATTGTCTGAACTACATTAAGAGTATGGAAAACTATGTATACGGGGAACGCAAGCAACTGACTGACTTTTGCCTCATCTGGGAACCCTGGGATACTCTCATGACCTGTAAAAATACATAGCCAGATTGCCCGATAATGAGTCCGAAACACCCCTGACGCTATCACAATACCCCCAAGGACTTACCCCCACACTCTGTTATACGAGGATGCCAGACACGGGGAGTTCGAGAGAGCCGAGGGATGGATTAATGTGGCCTCTCTTGACCCCTGTATAGTACATGGTGCGATACATGATTTCTCAGGTATCTGCACCCCCACCAATGCCTGTAGTGTTTGCCTACTTAAAAGCCCTAGAGACCTGACCTACTAACTTAATGGCCGTCCCAGTTACATATCCCCCAGGATGCAACAATCGAACTTATAGTTATATATATATAGAATATAGTTCGACAAGATTCTTAATGATGGCCTCTGTAAAAATGAGGTTCGTTTGTTAACCGAGGTGGTAATGCACCTCATGCTACGAAGTTTATGTATCATGTTATATTGTTCTTTATTCAATCTGTAATGCATAAGCTGTATGCCATTTGATTTACCTCAATAAAAATTATCTTTTAAAAAAAAAAAAAAATATGAATCTTCCCAAATCTATACAACATAATGGTAGAAAATCTATTTAAGTGGGGCCATATCACAACGTTACAAATATATTATAATCTTTGTTTTCTATCATTTATATGAAACAATATTTTCTACTGAAAGAAATGTTAAATATAAGTTGTTTAAATATAAGTTAAATTGGATACTGCAGTATTGGTATTGTACTTCCTACTAATTAGCACTGTCAGACATTTTGTCATGTGCTCCACTCCCAGTCCTTTAACTTCTCTTGGTCAATACTGAGTTGTGCTAAATCACACTGCAAGGGGGTGTGGGAGACATAGGCACTAAAATGTTCATTTCAATTGTTTTCTTGGATAGAGTTATGAAAAGAAATAATTTGTGTTTACATGGAGTGATAATATAAGATGTTTTTTTGGCAGATTCAGTCCATTTAAAAGGTCCATAAAATATAGAATTACTAAACCACAGATGCATAATAAAAAAACAATGCAATAAAACTTACTATGATTTTTTTAAAGAGCAATAGATTGTTTTCTGATAAATGTAGTTCTGCACCTGTACCATGTGACAGCTATCAGCCAATAACAGACTCATATTTTTATATAATGGGAACTCCTGCATATACTAAGTAGGAGCTGGAGCCTCAGGTCATTTAAAGGCTGTGTACAATTTAATAATAAAAATAAATTACAAACAGCAAACAGTTATTTTACATAAAAATAAAGCTAAAGGTAAAATTTCCCATACACTTTATACTATTTTATACACCGGTAAAACAAGTCATTAGAAACACATTAAAGGAACAGCAAAGTCACAATTACACTTTTATTATTCAAATTTAAACAACTTTCCAATTTCATTCTATTATCAAATCTGCTTTATTCTCTTGGGGACCTTTGTGACAAAGCATAAAATGCACTATGGTGCGCTAGCTGCTGATTAGTGGCACATACAAGCCTCTTGTCATTGGCTCACCTTATGTGCTCAGCTAGCTCCCAGTAGTGCATTGCTGCTGCTTCAATAAAGGATTCCTAGAGAATGAAGAAAATATCATAATAGAAGTCAGTTGGAAAGTTGTTTAAATGTTATGTTCTATTTAAATGATGAAAAAAAAATTGTGGTTTCTTGTTATTTTAAGGGAAAACCAAATTTACAGGACACTGTCCCTTTAAGTCTGTGATCATGTGACATAAACAGCAGTATCTTTATTTGAAAACAAAATTGGGTTCAGTATCCATTTAAGTATCACTTCCCTTCCCATTACCCCCAGTCATTCTCTTTGCCTTGGTGCATGGAGGAGGTGAAGTTTTTGTGACTGAAGAAAATTGGATTACTTTCGCTGCAAGCAAGATTTTATCTACTTTAGAATGCCAGAGTAGGTTTACTCTGTTCTTTCCCCTTTTTTCAAGGATTGGGTCTAGCCATACTCCACGTTAGTCTCTTTAGTAGGGCAGTGACACAACTTAATTTAAGTCTGATCATGTGACACAAACAGCAGCAGCTGAAGGTACAGAATACACTTACTAAGGTCTTTACTAACAACAAGAATCAGTCACAGATCAGTGGGATAAAAGTTCTGATGATAAACAGGTGCAGCTAATAGAAATAAGAAATGTATTATAAAATAAGCTCATTAGAAATAAAATAATATGCAGATCACAAGATATTTATAATTAGATCAGTATATGTGATGAGACTGATACAACAGGGCCATAAGCTGAGTGATATTTATTACTGGAGCAAATAGCAGCTTCACACTAATATTAAATAAAAATGGTTTATCTGGGCTCTACAGTTAATTATAAACCTATAGGGAAATACAGGATTCTAATTGGCTGATACTTAATAATCTGTTGCTCATTGGATAACAGGAACAACCCCCACAAATGTATTATTGGACAGACCTCCTCAAGCTTGAAAATATCAATTGGTTCTGTTACAAACATTCATTTTACAAAATGCTATAAATCATTATTAACTTGGGATTTTTAAATAAAAGAACTTAATGTTAAATTCATTAACACGGTGTGAAAAATATAGGAAACAAATTAAATAAGTACAGTTTTTTTTATATAAACTCAGTTTCTTACATGAAGTGAAATATTTTAGCTTTATTATAACAAAATACAGAACACTATTGTTATGGTATAACCCTGATATCGAGGGTTAATACCAGATGAAAGATGCCCTGAATACGGGATCAGCAACACACGAACCCAGTTAATTCCCCCAAACACGAGACCAAGCTCCGTCTTGAGGGTAAAACAGAGAATACTTTATTGAGGGCTATATGCCCGGTATTTATGCAGGTCTCCCACCTGGTTGACACTCCCCTAGGGGACAAGAGGGAAGATTGGAAGAGTAGAGTACATTAGATAGAGGGAAGACACCCTTTTACAGGATACATAGAATTACATTACGTAATCAAATAAACAATCAAACACAAGAAAACAATGGATTCCTTCCTGGCACCTATCAGTTTGGAGGTGATTAAACAAGGTGAACGCTTATCACCTAAACCTAATTACAGTAAACAATAGCTGATGCCAGGAAACCTGTCTCAGAAAATACAGTTACTCAAAACTGAACAAGAGGAGAGTTAACCCCTCCAGTACTGTTGGATTCACACCCTGTACCTATAATGGGCACAGGGTGACTTAACATAATGCCCGAATCCATAATCCATAGGGAGGTTGACAGAGGGGTCTGTCACATGGCTCCCTCCTGGTGGGACACTCCGGCAGACCCGGCTTGACCCTTTGGCGGGTCAACTTGGGGATGACCGGACTAGGAGGTGGTAGGAATGTCAGTATGCCGGGACAATCCATCTGCATTCCTGTTATGAGAGAGAATTCCTGTCCGTATAAATAAGGGTTCAACTTCTTCAGTGCCCAGACCAGGGCTAAACATTCCTTCAAGTTTTTGTTTTCAGAGACGCTTCTTTCCAGTTGGAGACAAATCTCATCCGCTTCTTTACGAGTTTTTTGTACCTGCTCTTTATAGGTATCCACAATCCCTTCATACTGACGTAGGGTGCCCTTGAATTGCTGCACCTCACTATGAGCCAGCGTCAGCTTTTCCTCCAGTGTCGCTAAGTTTGTCTTTAATGTTTCATGTTCCAGTCTCAAGCTGGTGTTTTCTGCGGTCTGTCGGTGTAGCTTGTCTAGCAGTGATTCCCGTTCTAAACGCGCTTTTTCCTCTGCGCTCCGCTTCTCTCATGCTAGCACCGTTACGCGATTGTTTAACGTGACCATTTCATCCTCTACTTGACTCTTCTCCATCAGCGCGTTGTAACGAGACTTCCACGTATTAATAGCGGATAGAGATTTACTGAGCTCAGTGTCCTGGGGCTCAGAAGCAGGTGGGTCGGTCTCGGCGGCACGGATCGTCACAGGGTTAACATCGGCGGGACCCATGGGAGCGTAGGCAGAAACAAGGGGGGCCAAGTTATTTCCAAGGAGAACATCAGCTGGTAAGTCCTTCATGACCCCCACATTAACATGTCTAGCGCCCACTCCCCAATCCAAATGTACCCGGGCAACAGGTAGGCGGAACACAGCGCCCCCTGCTACCCTCGCAGCCACAGTGTCTTTGGTGTGCTGGTTCTCAGACACCAAGTTCTTTTGGAGCAAGGTCATGGTAGCACCAGTATCCCGTAGACCACTGACCTCCTTCCCATTCACTTTAACCAGTTGCCGGTGCTGTTGCCAGTTATCCCGGTGGGCAGCTTTGACGGGGTCTGCTTCATGTAGGATGCTCCAGCATTCTTCCTCCTCTACGCAGTGGGCAGCAGGTTGAGGGTTACGCGGGTTTCCGCCGACGGGTCTTCGAGGACTGTGCTTGGTTCGCTGTGTTTAGGGGACACTCTGGTCTTTTGTGCCCTAGTTGCTTACATCCAAAGCACCGAATAGGCTGTGAGTAGTCCCGTGAGTTGAACCGGGCTTTCTGAGGATAGTTCATGGCTGGAGGCGGTGTGTTAGAGCAGTGCGCCGGGGGTTGGTAACTGGTAGCAGCTGGGGTGACTGTGGGTCTGTACTCCACTCTGGCAGGGATCTTAGTGGTAGCAGTGTCCAGTTTGTGGGCATCCGTATACTCATCTGCCAGGCGAGCAGCTTCATGCAGGGTGGAGGGTTTACGGTCCTGAACCCACTCTCTAACTCCTGCGGATAACTTGTCGAAGCAATGTTCCAACAGGAATAGCTGCAGCACCTCTTCCCCAGATACGGCTTGGCACCCCGCCATCCAGTGAGCTGCTGTGCGGTGCACATTACATGCCCACTCGGCGTAGGAGTCTCCAGCTAGTTTAACAGTGTGTCTGAACCGTCTCCTGTATGCCTCCGGTGTAATCGTATACCTGGAGAGCAGAGCCTCTTTTACAGCATTATAATCCCCGACTTCCTCATCTGGAATGGCCCGAAAAGCCTCACTGGCCCGGCCGGATAATTTTCTGGATAATATCGTGACCCTGTCCTCTGCGGGTACCTTGTGTAGGGCACATTGCCTCTCAAAATCCGCAAGGTACCCATCAATCTCTTCTTCTGTTTCCATGAAGTTTTTAAAAGCTGCAAAATGTACTTTTCTCTTTTCCACTGGGGTTGCTGTGACTTGGGCTGCTGCAGCGCCGCTTTGGCGAAGTAGGTTGGCCTCCACAACTGCTATGACCCGGTAGATAATTTCGGCAGTCGGGTTGGGTCCATAATGTGCCAGTCTTATTTTAACCGCACTGTCAATGCTTGCTTCTTTTTGAGTTCTGTCTGATATGCTGGGCTCATTGGTTCCTTCGGTCCCTGGTACTCCGTCCATCTCGGTCAGTATTGTAATAATCTCCCTCTTCCTGAGGTTACTGGCCTGTCGGTCCTGTTGTTCTAGCAGGTCTTTAAGGGTGGCTCTTTTCAGTCTTTCATATGGTATTCCCATTAGATCCGGATGTGTAGTTGCTCTTCTGGATGATGAGGAACATCCCGTCACTTGCTACCAATTGTTATGGTATAACCCTGATATCGAGGGTTAATACCAGATGAAATATGCCCTGAATACGGGATCAGCAACACACGAACCAGTTAATTCCCCCCAAACACGAGACCAAGCTCCGTCTTGAGGGTAAAACAGAGAATACTTTATTGAGAGCTATATGCCCGGTATTTATGCAGGTCTCCCACCTGGTTGACACTCTCCTAGGGGACAAGATGGAAGATTGGAAGAGTATAGTACATTAGATAGATAGAAGACGTCCTTTTACAGGATACATAGAATCACATTACGTAGTCAAATAAACAATCAAACACAAGAAAACAAGGGATTCCTTCCTGGCACCTATCAGTTTGGAGGTGATTAAACAAGGTGAACGCTTATCACCTAAACCTAATTACAGTAAACAATAGCTGATGCCAGGAAACCTGTCTCAGAAAATACAGTTACTCAAAACTGAACAAGAGGAGAGTTAACCCCTACAGTACTGTTGGATTCACACCCTGTACCTATACTGGGCACAGGGTCACTTTACATAATGCCTTGAATCCATAATCCATAGGGAGGTTGACAGAGGGGTCTGTCACACGGCTCCCTCCTGGTGGGACACTCCAGCAGACCCGGCTTGACCCTTTGGCGGGTCAACTTGGGGATGACCGGACTAGGAGGTGGTAGGAATGTCAGTTTGCCGGGACAATCCATCTGCATTCCCGTTATGAGAGAGAATTCCTGTACAGTGTGAGGCTGCTAATAGAGATTTATGTCAGGGTTTGCATATTACCATTTAGCAGAAGCTCTATAAGTATGAAGTCTCTCTGGTTCCTCCTGTGATATCACTGAGTGTTACACAGATAACAGAATTTATGCTTACCTGATAAATTACTTTCTCTTGTGGTGTATCCAGTCCACGGATTCATCCTTTACTTGTGGGATATTCTCCTTCCCAACAGGAAGTGGCAAAGAGAGCACACAGCAGAGCCGTCCACACAGCTCCCCCTCTAGCTCCACCCCCAGTCATTCGACCGAAGGTTAGGAAGAAAAAGGAGAAACCATAGGGTGCAGTGGTGACTGTAGTTTAAACAAAAAATCTACCTGACTTAATAGCCAGGGCGGGCCGTGGACTGGATACACCACAAGAGAAAGTAATTTACCAGGTAAGCATAAATTCTGTTTTCTCTTGTAATGTGTATCCAGTCCACGGATTCATCCTTACTTGTGGGATACCAATACCAAAGCTTTAGGACACGGATGAAGGGAGGGGACAAGACAGGTACCTTAAACGGAAGGCACCACTGCTTGTAAAACCTGTCTCCCAACAATAGCCTCTGAAGAAGCAAATGTATTGAATTTGTAAAATTTGGAAAAAGTATGCAGCGAAGACCAAGTCGCTGCCTTACAAATCTGTTCAACAGAAGCCTCATTTTTAAAAGCCCATGTGGAAGCCACTGCTCTGGTAGAATGAGCAGTAATTGTTTCAGGAGGCTGCTGGCCAGCAGTCTCATAGGCCAAACGGATTATGCTTTTCAGCCAAAAGGAAAGAGAGGTAGCGGTCGCCTTCTGACCTCTCCTCTTACCAGAATAGATAACAAACAAAGAAGTTGTTTGTCTGAAATCCTTAGTTGCTTGTAAATAGAACTTTAAAGCACGAACCACATCAAGATTGTGTAACAGACATTCCTTCTTCAAAAGATTAGGACACAGAGAAGGAACAACAATTTCCTGGTTAATATTCTTATTGGACACAACCTTAGGAAGAAAACCGGGTTTGGTACGCAAAACTACCTTATCTGCATGGAACACCAAGTATGGTGAGTCACACTGTAAGGCAGATAACTCTGAAACTCTTCGAGCAGAAGAGATAGCTACCAAAAACAAAACTTTCCAAGATAAAAGCTTATTATCTATGGAATGTAAGGGTTCAAACGGAACCCCTTGCAGAACTGAAAGAACTAAATTCAGACTCCATGGCGGAGCCACAGGTCTATAAACAGGCTTGAGTCTTACTAAAGCCTGAGTAAATGCTTGAACGTCTGGTACCTCCGCCAGACGTTTGTGTAAAAGAATAGACAAAGCAGATATCTATCCTTTTAAGGAACTAGCTGACAATCCTTTCTCCAATACATCTTGGAGAAAAGACAATATCCTGGGAATCCGAATCTTACTCCATGAGTAACCCTTGGATTCGCACCAAGAAAGATATTTTCGCCAAATCTTATGGTAGATTTTCCTGGTGACAGGCTTTCTAGCATGAATCAGGGTATCGATAACCGACTCAGAGAAACCACGCTTTGATAGAATTAGGCGTTCAATCTCCAAGCAGTCAGACGCAGAGAAATTAGATTTGGATGTTTGAAAGGCCCTTGTAGTAGAAGGTCCTGCCTCACTGGCAGAGTCCATGGTGGAATGGATGACATGTCCACTAGGTCTGCATACCAGGTCCTGCGTGGCCACGCAGGTGCCATTAGAATCACCGACGCCCTCTCCTGCTTGATTCTGGCAACCAGACAAGGAAGGAGAGGAAACAGTGGAAACACATAAGCCAGATTGAAGGACCAAGGCGCTGCTAGAGCATCTATCAGCACCGCCTGGGGATCCCGGGACCTGGACCCATAAAGAGGAAGTTTGGCATTCTGACGAGACGCCATCAGATCCAATTCTGGAGTGCCCCATAGCTGAGTCAACTGGGCAAATACCTCCGGGTGGAGTTCCCACTCCCTCGGATGAAAAGTCTGACGACTTAGAAAATCCGCCTCCCAGTTGTCTACTCCTGGGATGGGAATTGCTGAGAGGTGGCAAGAGTGATCCTCCGCCCACCTGATTATTTTTGTTACTTCCATCATTGCTAAGGGACTCCTTGTTCCCCCTTTATGGTTGATGTAAGCTACAGTCGTGATGTTGTCCGACTGAAATCTGATGAATTTGGCCGCAGATAGCGGAGGCCATGCCTGAAGAGCGTTGAATATTGCCCTCAGTGCCAGAATGTTTATCGGGAGAAGAGCTTCTTCCCGAGACCATAAGCCCTGAGCTTTCAGGGAGTCCCAGACTGCACCCCAGCCCAACAGACTGGCGTCGGTCGTTGCGATGATCCACTCTGGTCTGCGGAAACACATTCCCTGAGACAGGTGATCCTGAGACAACCACCAGAGAAGAGAATCTCTGGTCCCCTGGTCCAACTGTATTTGAGGAGACAAGTCTGCATAATCCCCATTCCACTGTTTGAGCATGCATAGTTGCAGTGGTCTGAGGTGTATCCGAGCAAAAGGGACTATGTCCATTGCCGCTACCATTAGTCCGATTGTCTCCATGCACTGAGCTACAGATGGCCGAGGAATGGAATGAAGAGCTCGGCAAGTGGTTAAGAGTTTTAACTTTCTGACTTCCGTCAGAAATATTTTCAATTCTACCGAGTCTAATAGAGTTCCTAGGAAGGAAACTCTTGTGAGGGGGGAGAGAGAACTCTTTTTGATGTTCACCTTCCACCCGTGAGACCTCAGAAAGGCCAATACAATTTCCATGTGAGACTTGGCTCTTTGGAAAGTCGACGACTGAATTAAGATGTCGTCTAGAAAAGGCGCCACTGCTATGCCCCGCGGCCTTACAACCGCCAGGAGGGACCCTAGCACTTTTGTGAAAATTCTGGGAGCAGTGGCCAACCCTAAAGGAAGGGCCACAAACTGATAATGTTTGTCCAGAAAGGTGAACCTGAGAAACTGGTGATGATTTTTGTGGATAGGAATGTGCAGATACGCATCCTTTAGATCCACGGTAGTCATATATTGACCCTCCTGGATCATTGGTAAGATTGTCCGAATGGTCTCCATCTTGAATGATGGGACTCTGAGGAATTTGTTTAGAATTTTGAGATCCAGGATTGGTCTGAAAGCTCCTTCTTTTTTGGGAACCACAAACAGGTTTGAGTAAAAACCCAGCCCTTGTTCCACAATTGGAACTGGGTGAATCACTCCCATTGTATGTAGGTCTTCTACACAGCGTAAGAACGCCTCTTTCTTTGTCTGGTCTGTAGACAAACGAGAAATGTGGAACCTTCTCATTGGAGGGGAGTCCTTGAATTCTAGAAGATATCCCTGGGATACAATCTCTAAGGCCCAAGGATCGTGTACGTCTCTTGCCCAGGCCTGAGCAAAGAGAGAGAGTCTGCCCCCTACTAGATCCGGTCCCGGATCGGGGGCTACCCCTTCATGCTGTCTTGGAGGCAGCTGCAGGCTTCTTGGCCTGTTTACCCTTGTTCCAGCGCTGGTGAGGTTTCCAGGCTGCCCTGGGTTGTGAAGTGTTACCCTCTTGCTTTGCAGCAGGGGAGGATGAAGAGAGACCGCTCCTGAAATTCCGAAAGGAACGGAAATTATTTTGTTTGTTCTTTGTCTTAAAGGACTTTTCCTGAGGGAGAGCATGGCCTTTTCCCCCAGTGATTTCTGAGATAATCTCCTTCAATTGAGGCCCGAAAAGGGTCTTTCCTTTGAAAGGGATGTTCAGTAGTTTTGATTTTGACGACACATCGGCCAACCAGGACTTTAGCCATTGCACCCTGCGCGCCAAAATGGCGAAACCTGAATTCTTTGCCGCTAACTTAGCTAGTTGAAAAGCGGCATCTGTGATAAAAGAATTAGCCAGCTTAAGCGCCTTAATTCTGTCCATAATGTCCTCATATGAGGTCTCCGTCTGGAGCCCATCTTCCAGCGCCTCAAACCAGAATGCAGCTGCAATAGTTACAGGAATAATGCACGCAATAGGTTGGAGAAGAAAACCTTGTTGAACAAAAATTTTCTTAAGTAAACCCTCTAATTTTTTATCCATAGGGTCTTTAAACAACTGTCCTCAATTGGTACGGTTGTGCGTTTAGCAAGTGAAAAAACAGCCCCCTCCACCTTAGGGACCGTCTGCCACGAGTCCCGCATGGGGTCAGATATAGGGAACATCTTCTTAAAAACAGGAGGGGGAACAAACGGAATACCTGGTCTATCCCACTCCCTAGTTACTATATCCGTAATCCTCTTAGGGACCGGGAACACATCAGTGTAAACAGGAACTTCTAGGTACTTGTCCATTTTACACAATTTCTCTGGAACCACCAAAGGGTCGCAGTCATCCAGAGTAACTAATACTTCCCTGAGCAATAAGCGGAGGTGTTCTAGTTTAAACTTAAAGGCCAATGTATCCGAGTCTGTCTGAGGAGCAACCTTTCCCGAATCGGAAATTTCTCCCTCAGATAGCGCCTCCCTCGCCCCCATTTCAGAGCGTTGTGAGTGTATATCAGATACGGCTATCAAAGCGTCAGAATGCTCAGAATCTGTTCTTAAAACAGAGCTATCACGCTTTGCAGGTAACACAGGCAGTTTAGATAAAAACACTGAGAGGGTATTATTCATAACTGCCGCTAAATCTTGCAAGGTAAAAGAGTTAGACGCACTAGAGGTGCTAGGCGTCGCTTGAGCGGGCGTAACTGGTTGTGACACTTGGGGAGAGGTTAACGGGCTAACCTCATTACCTTCTGTCTGAGAATCATCTTGGGCCACATTTTTAAGTGCAACAAAATGTTCTTTAAAAAGTGTATAGACATATCAGTACAAGTGGGACACATTCTGAGAGGGGGTTCCACCATGGCTTCTAAACACAATGAACAAAGATTTTCCTTGGTGTCAGACATGCTTAACTGACTAGTAGTAAGACAAACAGGCTTAGAAATCACTTTAATCAAGTAAAAAACACACTTTGCAAAAAACGTTACTGTGCCTTTAAGAGATAAAAAAGGCACACAATTTTCCAAAACAGTGAAAAATGCAGCAAACTTTTCAAAATTTCACAGTATGTACCTAAAGCATTGGTAAGATTGCACAACTAGCAACCAAAACGATTAACCCCTTAATGCCCAAACCGGATCAATATTAAGCTAACAACCAGTTAACAACAACTTCAGCACCTTGCCACAGCTCTGTGGCCCTACCTGCCCTTAGGAACCAGATTTGTGGGGAAAAAGCTTCTTATAGGCCCTCAAACTGCAGCAGGACCCTCCATGTGAAACAGCCTGAAGATCTAGTCAATCTACCTGCGCATCTGAGGCGCAAAATTAGGCCCCTCCCACCTTACTCCGGTGCTGTGAGGCCTAAAGAAACACTCCTAAGTGTTTAAATAATAGCCATGTGGGTAACAACCCCAAAAGAAACCCAAAGGAACCTTCAAAGTGTCTCAAAAAACTATATTTATCAGTAAAAACCGTTTGCCAAAAAATAGTGTCAACCAGCATAAATTAGCCCTGTTATGTAAGCTTGCAATTCCATACTTAGTCTCTGAATAATGTTTACCCTTCCCTCATGGGGATCTTATCAGTCCTTTTCTAGCATTATCACAGTCTTGTCTAGAAATAAATGACTAAACATACCTTATTGCAGCCTAATCTGCAAACCGTTCCCCCCAACTAAAGTTTTCTTGTACTCCTCAGTCCTTTGTGGGAACAGCAGTGGATTTTAGTTACAACATGCTAAAATAATCATCCTCCCTGCAGAAATCTTCATCTCTTTTCTGCTAGAGAGTAAATAGTACACACCGGTACCATTTAAAATAACAAACTTTTGCTTGTAGCAACAAAAACTACAATCTAACACCACATTCACTTTACCCTTCCGAGAGGGACCCTATTGCTTAGAGCCGGCAAAGAGAATGACTGGGGGGTGGAGCTAGAGGGGGAGCTGTGTGGACGGCTCTGCTGTGTGCTCTCTTTGCCACTTCCTGTTGGGAAGGAGAATATCCCATAAGTAAAGGATGAATCCGTGGAATGGATACACCTTACAAGAGAAATTTATACTAATGTGGGAGTGTCACCTTTCTCTGTGTGACTCACATGAGTACAACTTGTCAGTTGGGAGACAATGAGAGTGTCACACCTGGACTTTTGTTCTCATATAGATGTCTATTGTCCCCTCTGGTGTCACATGAATACAGAGTCCCTGCCTCCCCCTCAGGGTGTGATTATCATATGGATAAGTAAGGAGGAAACAAACTGTTTATTTAAATGTGAGAGATTATTCTGTTGTGCCCTAAAATATCTCAGGATACAGCATTATATTATGTTTTACTGATTACAATTGTTATTTCTTTCCTAAGATATGGTGAGTTCACGGCTTCATCATTTACTGTTGGGAATATCACTCCTGGCCAGCAGGAGAAGGCAAAGAGCAATACAGCAAAGCTGTTAAAGGGACACTGAACCCAAATTTTTTCTTTCGTGATTCAAATAGAGTATGACATTTTAACCCTTTCAGTGCCAACGACGGCTCTGAGCCGTCGCAGTTTCCCACTCAGCTGACAACGATGGCAAATTTTTTCTTTAATGATTCAACTAGAGCATGACATTTTAAGCAATTTATCTAATTTACTCCTATTATCAAATTTTCTTCATTCTCTTGGTATCTTTATTTGAAATGCAAGAATATAAGTTTAGATGCCGGCCCATTTTTTGTTTACAACCTGGGAAGTTCTTACTGATTGGTGGTTAAATTCACCCACCAATAAAAAAAGCTTAGATGCCTTCTTTTTTAAATAAAGATAGCAAGAGAATGAAGAAAATATGATAATAAGAGTAAATTAGAAAGTTGCTTAAAATTGCATGCTCTATCTGAATCACGAAAAAAAAAATGGGTTCAGTGTCCCTTTAAGTATCACCTCCCTTCCCACAACCCGCAGTCATTCTCTTTGCCTTGGTGCATGGAGGAGGTGAAGTTTTGGTGTCTGAAGAAAATTGGATTACTTTCGCTACAAGCAAGATTGTATCTACTTTAGAATGCCAGAGTAGGTTTACTCTGTTCTTTCCCCTTTTTCAAGGATTGGGTCTAGCCATACTCCACGTTAGTCTCTTCAGTAGGGCAGTGGTGGCTTTAAAGCAGTTAGGAACTTGTAAGGTGGGCCTTGCTGCATTTTCCTAACATTTTGCTGCCCTAGTATAGAAAGCCAGAGTAGGTTTACTCTGTTCTTTCTTTTTTCCACAGGTCTCTGTAAAGAGTGGTGTTCTTTCATATCGTGTGAGTAGTCTGACTGCCTGACGGCTAGAATGCAGGTAAGTGCCTTTTGTCTTCTGGCGCTAGGAGGCTGGCACTGAAGGGGTTAAGGACCCTCTACTTTTTATGTGGGACAAATCCTTTATGGATGGTTAAGGAAGTGGGCAGGCACATTAATTGGATGAGACTTGGAGACTTAGGGGTTAACCTCCTTCACAGCAAGGAAGGGGTTAACCATCTATGGGGCTCAAATCTATTTTTTCATATATAATACTCTTGGCAAACTCTAGTTTTCTAGATTTTTTTAGAGTTGGAATATTTTCCAAAGCTGAGTGTTTTAGAACATTTCATTAGGGTTAATTTCTATGTTTTTAATATGCAGGACCTTTGTATTTTTGGCAGCCCCTTTAGGTCCCATTTAGTGTTAATTTGAAGAGTTGTCTGAAAATTGAACTATGACAAGGGACTGATAGGAGAGCGCGAATGGCGCCATTCCTATGGGGCTGCGCAGGTGTTCCGTTTTTCTCCGCTTTTTTGAAAGCGCATCAGGGAAACTGCAAGAGGGTACAATTGTACATTTCTCTGCTTGTCCTGCAGGAACTTCTCATAATAGAGGAGATAGTAATGGATGAGAGGGCGGACAGCGCCTAAGACTAAATACCGGCTACACTATTAGGAAGACCCCCTATTAGGTCTGGGAGTAATAGCAGTGGAGAATAAATAGGAGCGCCTAGGGCTTAGGTATAGTCAGGAATCACACTGTGATTAAAAATGTATTAATTTATTACACTATCTCAATATAACAAAAACTATTAAAATATTATAATATTAAAAATGAGTGCGACCATTGATTTGAACAAGTAATTTGGACCCTTGTTAGAGGATCTTAGCTAAACTGGATCAATTTCTCTTCTGGTTGTGACAGATATAGAAATTAGAACAAGTAGTGTGCTTGATTGCAATAAGACATTAAAACAATGCTGTGCTTAATCACAATAATAAATTAACTTAACTTGATTTACACAACATATGGTACATATAATTGTGACAGATAGTGGAATCAGTGATTAAAAAGCTAGTGTAAAAAACTGTGGTCCAAAAATATAGTACCAAACAGAAACGTGGTGAAAAATCCACAAGAAAAAATTCACAAGAAAAAATTCAATTATTTAAAATAGAAAGATCAAAAAATCAAAAGATGATGAAAAATGAAAATAATGAAAAAATAAAGGACAAAACCGGTTCGTCAAAAAAGTGAATGACAAATATGTGCTTAAAAAGTTAAGTGATAAATTGTGTCACAATGGTGATAGTGATTCTTATTCGGGTCTACAATCAACCATAATACAGACTCCTAATATGAAATCCTCATATAATATGCAATGGTGTTGACCCAATAAGCGGATCAAAAAACAATGTAGTAACGGTATTTCCATTACAAATATAAAGCTAAAAGAATTGCAATATTGCTGATAAAAACGTACAAATATGTCAATGAATTATTACAAAAATGCGAAATATTAAATATTAAAAAATTCTATAGAATGTCCAAATGATTAGTCCAATTGGATATAATCCAAACTGTGGGAAACTGTCAGAGGGGAATAAAAACAATATCCTTAGAGGCTGTCCTGATCCAGAATCCTAATCTTTACAACATGGACCTGAAAACAAAACAGAAAAAATCCTCACATAAAGGGCCTATAGGAAGAAGTCTAATGGTAATCAAACTCACCCTAAGAGCCAAAAAGTCCTGGTACTGATGAAGCCTCACAAATCTCTACGCGTTTCGGCCCTGCAGCGGGGCCTTTCTCAAGATATAATGAGGCTAAGATATGACTAAACTTATATACCCCATGTTTGGGGAGTTTCTAACCAATTTGCGCCAAATTACAAATTCCGGCGGTAAAAATTGCCGCCAAACGCTTACCGCGTCATTTCCCCGCTATACCGGATATCCGTTTGCCAGATACTTCCGGTTGCGTCATTTCCGGTAGCTGCGGCCGACTTCCGGTTCATTGTACTTCCGGCGGACGCGCTACCATTTTGGATATTGGCACAAAATTGGCAAAAGATTATGGGAAAAAATTTTAGATAAATTATATATTTAGTTTACCAGCTGGATATTAGATTCTATGATTGAAAAAAAGGGGGATAAAAAGGAATAAAAAATTGTTTCTATATTAAATTTGAGCTAGATTTTAGGCTCATGGATACCAGGATATACAGGTTTGGGACACAATGTTAGTTACATCGATGCACGTTATAGTGGAGGGCTAATAAAATACGTTGCTTAATTAGATTACCGTAATAGGAATATATGTAAGAAACTGGGATCATATTAAATTGTGGGAAAAATAAATATAAATATAAAAGATGTATATACCTCGATTATAGCTTGATCAGTGTCAACCTCTCAATCATTTCCACTAGTGATTATTCATGGGAGGCAAGGGAACAATTTTATAAACTTTCTAGACAATTGGATAAAACAATCAATATCATTAGAATGTGGATTACTTGTGGGGTATCTAACACCATGATCAACCTTTGTACACAAATTAAAATATATATACATATATATATATATATATATATATATATATATATATATATACACATATATATATATATATATATATATATATATATATATATATATATATATATACAGAACTTCAGGAGGGGCTACCGCCCACATCATTGGGGTTATGTAAACAGAACTTCAGGAGGGGCTACCGCCCACATCATTGGGGTTATGTACCCCCACATAGACCATCCGATTATCAGTCTGACAGAGAGACCTATGGAGACCAACACCAATGGCCCAAGAATTACAGTGGCTTTAATCAACCCAACATGAGGAAACAACAACAAAGGAACCATCACAGGCAAAGGACCGATGATGATTATATGATTGATCAATATCCCCAAGGAAATTTGAGGGGACGACAACAAGACTGGAGGGACAACTACAGAGAAATGCCGAATAGGTTCTCACCTCTGGTCACCCCCAATTCCAGGGAACCCTACAACGCCCCCAGAGATGACACAGAAGCATCTTCATCATCTCCTTTTTTAGGGCTAGGACAGAACAACCCACCCCTAAGGGAACCAAAAGGGAAAAGGAAACAGGTGACGTTGGAAAACGTGGACACTCCTATAAAAAGAAGACACATCGGGGAAGAAGAGCAGGGTCAAGATATAAGACCGGACCAGGACTAAAAGAAGATACCAAAGAATTGGAAACCAGTAAACCGGCTGAAGAAGTTAAAGGGATTTTTAATTTGAGTGATACGAACCTCAATTCAGTCGAACTCTCAGTATTAGGTCTTTCCTATGCTCCATCGAAAGGATTAAACAAGTTTCAAACGTATCTGAATACCAAAGAGTTTGTTCGCAAACTCACTCTCAAGAGATACTTCTTGAAATCATCATTAGAAAGAAGTACTATCACCGCACCAAGACCGACTAATGAGAATCACTTTAAACACTCAAATCTGAAACCCAAGTCCAACTTTTATCCCACCCATTGTAAGGGCCCTGCAATCGAGGCTTTTGAAGCTATGGTGTGTAACGACATCAAGAAATTGAGTTCCACTAAGGCACATAAAAGAAATCTGAATGCCAAACAACTACAGACAATATCAAAATTGGAAAAGAACAAAGACCTTGTGATTAAATCGGCAGATAAGGGAGGTGGGGTGGTCCTGATGAACAAAACGGACTATTGGAGAGAGTCCAAGAGGATCCTTGATGATAAGGAGACGTATGAAATCTTGAACTCAGATCCCACGGGTCATTACAAAACTACTTTGGATGATCTATTGGCTGAAGCAAATGGAATGGGCATATTGAATGACAAGGAATACAGGTATCTAATTAATAAACATCCTAAGATACCTGTATTCTACCATCTACCGAAGATCCATAAGAGCATAGTCAACCCCCCTGGGAGACCAATTATATCGGGCATAGGATCACTCTCAAGCAATTTATCGGAATACATTGATAAACAATTGCAACCTTATGTAAGAACACTATCCTCCTATCTAAGAGACTCCACCGAGGTTTTGAATTTACTAAAGAACATGGAATGGGATGACACCTATATAATGGTCACCAGCGATGTAACATCACTATATACTTCTATACCACATGATGAAGGTTTAGAATCCATCAGAAATTATCTGGACAAAGATGAAAGCATGCCTGAACCTCAGAGAAGATTCATATTAGACGGAATAGACTACATCCTAAAGCATAACTATTTCTGTTGGGATGGGGTCTTTTACCGTCAGGTGTGTGGGACCGCCATGGGGACCAGGTTCGCGCCCAGTTACGCCAATCTCTATATGGGCAGCTGGGAAACCATCTTTTGGGAGTCGTGCCCAGCGAGCGCGGACCTGGTTCTCTATAAAAGATACATAGACGATCTTCTAATCATTTGGAAAGGAAGCCAAGAAGACTTGGAACATACACTAAGGATAATGAATGAAAACCAATCCAATCTGAGGTTTACGAATACCATCAGCAAGGACCACATTGTCTTCCTAGATCTAGATATCAGAGTCAAAGATGGGAGAATTGAGACCTCAACACACTTCAAGGAAGTCGATTCCAATAACTATATCCATCATTCAAGCTGTCACCATAATAAATGGATATCCAACATTCCAAAAGGGCAGCTTATGAGGATAAGGAAGAACTGTTCAAAAGAAGATACTTGGATCAAACAATCTCAAATACTTAAGGACAGGTTCCTTGAAAGGGGTTATGATGAATCACATATAGATAGAAACATACGTGATGTGAACAACATGAAAAGAGAAACCCTTCTCGCATATAAAATCAAACAAAACACAGGACCAGATGAGAGTCTTAAGGTCCCTTTTATTACCCAGTATAATGAGAGGAAAAAAACAATAGAAGACATAGTGAAAAGACACTGGCACCTTCTCAAGGATGATGACATTATAGGGGAACATCTATCTGAACGACCCCACTTCATTTATAGAAAGGCGGAGAATTTAAAGTCCAAATTGGCTCCAAGCACCCCTAAGTGCAATACTAATCTGAATAATTCTTTAGGAGTCATAGGCAAGAAACTCTGCGGTTTCTATCCGTGCCATCTATGTAAGGCATGTCAACATGGTATTAAAAGTAACTGCCTGAAATCTAAAGTAACCAATGAAGTATTCCAAGTTAAACAAACCATCAGATGTACAGACAAGTTTGTGGTTTACTTAATTGAATGCGGTTGTGGTCTGCAGTATGTCGGACAGACCACCAGGAAATTAAAGGATAGAATCCGCGAACATTTACTACAGATAAAATGGGGTAAAATAGACTTGCCCCTCTATAAACATTTTAAAGAAGTACATGGGGGAAATAACAAAAGTTTCAGATTCATGGGGATTTGTAAACTGAATAAAGATTGGAGGGGTGGGAATATGGAAAGCAAAATGTTGAAGATTGAATCAGAGTGGATATTCAACTTAGACTGCATCTATCCAAAGGGACATAATGCCAGTTTTGAAATAGTGCATCTATTCCAATAGCACAAAAGGCCTCCTCCTACACCGGTATCCTAAAGTTATCCCCTTACACTGACATTCCCATCTATATCGTTATCTATATGTATCCAGTATCACATGTCTAATAGTCCATAGTGCCACACATACCATATGAAGTTATTGAATCCTGAGTCTTCTATGAATTATGAATTGAAACCAATGTTTTTTAGATATATATATATATGTATATATATTTTAATTTGTGTACAAAGGTTGATCATGGTGTTAGATACCCCACAAGTAATCCACATTCTAATGATATTGATTGTTTTATCCAATTGTCTAGAAAGTTTATAAAATTGTTCCCTTGCCTCCCATGAATAACCACTAGTGGAAATGATTGAGAGGTTGACACTGATCAAGCTATAATCGAGGTATATACATCTTTTATATTTATATTTATTTTTCCCACAATTTAATATGATCCCAGTTTCTTACATATATTCCTATTACGGTAATCTAATTAAGCAACGTATTTTATTAGCCCTCCACTATAACGTGCATCGATGTAACTAACATTGTGTCCCAAACCTGTATATCCTGGTATCCATGAGCCTAAAATCTAGCTCAAATTTAATATAGAAACAATTTTTTATTCCTTTTTATCCCCCTTTTTTTCAATCATAGAATCTAATATCCAGCTGGTAAACTAAATATATAATTTATCTAAAAAAATTTCCCATAATCTTTTGCCAATTTTGTGCCAATATCCAAAATGGTAGCGCGTCCGCCGGAAGTACAATGAACCGGAAGTCGGCCGCAGCTACCGGAAATGACGCAACGGAAGTATCTGGCAAACGGATATCTGGTATAGCGGGGAAATGACGCGGTTATCGTTTGGCGGCAATTTTTACCGCCGGAATTTGTAATTTGGCGCAAATTGGTTAGAAACTCCCCAAACATGGGGTATATAAGTTTAGTCATATCTTAGCCTCATTATATCTTGAGAAAGGCCCCGCTGCAGGGCCGAAACGCGTAGAGATTTGTGAGGCTTCATCAGTACCAGGACTTTTTGGCTCTTAGGGTGAGTTTGATTACCATTAGACTTCTTCCTATAGGCCCTTTATGTGAGGATTTTTTCTGTTTTGTTTTCAGGTCCATGTTGTAAAGATTAGGATTCTGGATCAGGACAGCCTCTAAGGATATTGTTTTTATTCCCCTCTGACAGTTTCCCACAGTTTGGATTATATCCAATTGGACTAATCATTTGGACATTCTATAGAATTTTTTAATATTTAATATTTCGCATTTTTGTAATAATTCATTGACATATTTGTAAGTTTTTATCAGCAATATTGCAATTCTTTTAGCTTTATATTGGTAACGGAAATACCGTTACTACATTGTTTTTTGATCCGCTTATTGGGTCAACACCATTGCATATTATATGAGGATTTCATATTAGGAGTCTGTATTATGGTTGATTGTAGACCCGAATAAGAATCACTATCACCATTGTGACACAATTTATCACTTAACTTTTTAAGCACATATTTGTCATTCACTTTTTTGACGAACCGGTTTTGTCCTTTATTTTTTCATTATTTTCATTTTTCATCATCTTTTGATTTTTTGATCTTTCTATTTTAAATAATTGAATTTTTTCTTGTGAATTTTTTCTTGTGGATTTTTCACCACGTTTCTGTTTGGTACTATATTTTTGGACCACAGTTTTTTACACTAGCTTTTTAATCACTGATTCCACTATCTGTCACAATTATATGTACCATATGTTGTGTAAATCAAGTTAAGTTAATTTATTATTGTGATTAAGCACAGCATTGTTTTAATGTCTTATTGCAATCAAGCACTCTACTTGTTCTAATTTCTATATCTGTCACAACCAGAAAAGAAAATGATCCAGTTTAGCTAAGATCCTCTAACAAGGGTCCAAATTACTTGTTCAAATCAATGGTCGCATTCATTTTTAATATTATAATATTTTAATAGTTTTTGTTATATTGAGATAGTGTAATAAATTAATACATTTTTAATCACAGTGTGATTCCTGACTATACCTAAGCCCTAGGCGCTCCTATTTATTCTCCACTCCCATAATAGAGGAGAGCTTGGTCCTTCTTGTTTTAATTTTAGTCGGCGGAATGAAGCTTTCATTCCATGCCGATTCTTGGCCACGCCTCATTCTTGATAATCAGAGTGGCGCCATTTTTAGTGGTTGCTGAGCCTGGATATTTAACTCTGCCTCGTTCTCCGCCATGAGAACTGAGTGGAGTTATTGTTCTGTCGGCTTCGAATAAATTAAAGCAAACAGATGTTTTAATGGGGAGAGTTGTAAATGATGTCCCTTTCTAAGTTATTTTTCAGTTTAAGAGCAAACTTGGATTTTTCTTTTCTTTGCCTTATCTGCAATTAGCTTTTCGTGCAGTATGCTTATATGCAGGTACTTATTAGTAACTTTTTTTGGTACCTTAAATATTTAAGTATAATGGTTTCTGAATTACCTAATTTCTTAAATAAGGGGCTTATGTTCTGGGTTGGAACAGTGGTCTGTTCCTAGGAACAAATATTTATTGGATTGAGAAACATATTGTTTTTATTAAACCCAACTGTCCCTCTTATTTAGAATATATCTTTTAAATTAAGATATTCTTTAATGGAGCCCTTTGCCTCTAAGAATAAGTTTAGACCATTTAAAATGTCTATGTTTTCTGTACCACTTTGTTAGCTAAAGCTATTGATTGTACAGATCAATCTGAGCCTCATGTCTCCCAGGATGATGCTGTTCAGGCTATGCCACAGCTTTCTCCTTAAATGTCCCAAGCCTCTTTGGCGTCACATACAGTGCCCTGTGGTTCCGCTCAATCTCCTGGAGGAGTATATTAGTTTACAGATTTTGCAGCTCAGGTATCCTCTGCAATATCTGTGGCTTTGTCCGTTTTTCCTTACCTACAGGGAAAAGGCAAGAGAACATTAAAGTTTCAGATAGTAAGGTTTTTGCTCCACATTCTGCTACATAGGATGCTCTCTCTCCTAAGTTTGGCGAGGAGGTGTTGCCGGTAGTTTGCGGGAGAAATCTCAGATTTGGACAGTTTAAGTCCTTCATCTGATGCTGAAGTCCTCTCCTTCAGATGTATGCTTGAACACCTTGTGTGTTGTTAAAGGAGGTTTTGGCTACTTGGATGACATTAATAAACTTGTCGTTGTCAACCCTTGGACGTTTTGTACACTTATCTCTGTGATGTTCCTTCCTTTGAGGAAGTGTTTCTAGGCGTGCTATGGAATTTTTCCAGGAATAGGAGAAGCTAGAGATAACTTTCTCCTTGTGTCCCGTCCTTTAAAGGATTTTCCTGTCACTGACTCCATTTATTTGTATGGTGCCTTAAGTAGAAGGGAGCATTTGTACTATGGCTCAGAGAACTTTGATTCCTATAGAGGATAGCTGCTCCTCTGCGAATCCATGGATAAGAAGCTGGAGATTTCTTGATTATCTAGAGCAATGCCTTGCCTATTTAAACTTGCTGTACTAGCCTGTGGGACATTGTGGCTTAAACCTTGGTCAGCTGTGCAGCCTACCTGTGGCTTAGTGGCACAACCTAGGCTTTATAACAATCCAGCTTCTATCTTCAATTTGACTAAAGGCATTTATCTTCCGTGGCCATATTTGGATTATATTAATGTTCCAACAAGTCCAAGCTTCTTGCATTTCCTTTCAAGGGAGAAACCTTGTTTGGATCTGGCCTCTGACTTTGCGGATGGAAAAAGGTATTTTCTACCACACGTCAAGCGGAATAGACCAGAGGAAAGTCTACCTTTCGCTTTTTTTCTGCAGGGACAATCCCAACCAGTCTTGGTCCAGGGGGTAGCAATCTAAGATTTCCTCCCAGGGACAGTTTTTTCCTTTCTTGAGTACCTGCAGACCAGGTATGATGAGAGGCATTCTTGAACTGGGTTCAGGACCTTCCTCTCTGGGAGTGATAGTTCCAGTTACATTCAGGGAATGGGGTCTAGGTACTTATCTCAAGTATTCTCGGAGTACAGTCCTTCAAAGTAGTATCCATTCTCCTTTGATTCAAGAGGGTCTGTTCATGATGAACATAGCCCTGAAGGATGTGTATTGTCTTGTTGAATTGCAGGGGTGTGCCCTCCTGGGCAATATATGTTTAATGCAGGGCTCAAAATTTCAAGCCCTAAGCTACTAGCCAGCCCAAAATGTTACTCGCCACTTTTGATCCCACCCACAACCCCCCCTCTCTCTTTGCATATGTTTAGCCAATGTGAAACAACTTATTGTGCAGTATTGTTTTTAAAATATTTATGTTTTATACCATAAATTAAATAAGGCTACATTACAGTAATACATGAACAAAAATAAGTGCATAACAGTTAGAAACCTCAAAGAGAGTTCTGGGAAAGACATCAGCAGGACAGAAAAAGGAAGTTGTTGAACTGAGATAAAGCAGAGAGTGTTGACATTAATGTGAGGTCATAGCAGACCTGGAAAAATTGTTTTAGAATTATCAACTCATCTATCTTTCTCCACTTCCTCCTCTCTGCAGTCTCTTTTTACCCCTTCCCTTCTCTTTACATTCTTTCTCACATACCTCTCTTCACTCTTTTTTTACTTTCTCCTCTCTTTCTTAACGCTATATTTTTTCCACTTTTACTTTTCCTCTCCAATCTGTCTGCCCGTTTACCCTCTCAGAAGTAATAGTCTAAGTACCAATGGAGTCCCTGTAGCCCTAGAGGAATAACATATCTTTCCTTACCCTTATATGGATAGATAATATCCCTTTAGATAATATTTGTACATATTCACTCACTAACTTTTACTCGCCAGAGTCGCCACTGTTAAAATTTCCACTCGCCAATGGCTTTTGTTGGTTTCTTTTAAACTGCATTTTTTATTCACTATTTATCTGGCCAGATATTGTGATAACTTTTTTTATGTGACCGGTCACATCATAGTCATTTTAAAGCCTGTATGTGAAATAAATATTTATTTGCTTTATATACATATTTCAATGTCATATATTTTCTATTTAATATAATCTCTCTCTAACTCTAGTTTTGTTAGCAGCTTTTCTTTAAGGGCTAGTCTGTATTTCTTCCACTTGTACTATATTTCTTTGCAGCTATTAGGGAAGGCTGAATTTATACAGACCAGCAGACTAACAGATAGGTTTGCGCTAAGGTTAACTGTACTTTTTTGTTAAGGGAATTTAGCACTGTTGTAGACAAACCCCTACTTCAAGACTCATTATCCTCAGACATGGTACCCTAGGATTGGCGTAAAGTTGATGTGGTGCCACTCTTCAAAAAGGGAAGCAGGGCTGATCCAAGAAGCTATAGACCAGTTAGTCTGACATCAATAGTGGGGAAGATATTTAAAGGGATTAGATTGATGAGCACATTCGTGTAAACAAGATAATGAGTTCAAATCAGCATGGTTTTATGAGAAATAGAATCTAATTAAATTAGTTTGAAATTATCTATGAGGAATTAAGTTAAAATATAGATAAAGTGGAATCAGTTGATGTGATATACTTAGATTTTGCAAAGGCATTTGATACAGTGCCGCATGAGATTAATGCACAAAATTAAGGGACTGTGAATATCTGAAAATGTTAGCTCAGATTGGACAAAGGTAATTAGTGGAGTCCCCCAGGGATCAGTACTGGGTCCTGTTCTTTTTAATATTTTTATAAATGACTTGGAGCAAGGATTAAATAGTGACATCTCTATTTTTGCAGATTATACTAAGTTAAGTAAGGTCGCAGGATAAACTTTCGTTACAATATGGGCAGGTAAATGGAAAATGAGATTTAATATGGGAAAATACAAGGTTCTACATTTTGGGTGTAAAAATAAGCAGGCAATGTATTATTTAAAGGGACATTATACACTCATTATTTCTTTGCATAAATGTTTTGTAGATGATCTATTTATATAGCCCATAAAGTTTTTTTTTATTTTTTAAAATGTATAGTTTTTCTTATTTTTAACCCCTTGAGTGCTAACGACGGCTCAGAGCCGTCGCTAGCACTCAACTATCTTTTTGGTGATCTGGGGGCTCCCACCCGCTCCTACTCCCGTTACGTGCGGTGACGTCATGCGTAATGACGTCACCACGCAACTTTATTTAAAATTGACAATACAAAGTATAGGGAAATGGGGCATGCTGCTTAGAAACCTGTATCTCAGGGATCTGAGCAGCTACAGACCCCCAAGACCCACCATTGGAAAGGTAATCGCCTAACCTTTCCAATGGTATGAGTCTTGGGGATCTGGGGGGGGGGGGGAGTCAAAAATAGTTTGTTAAAAATAGTAAAAATCAGAAAAATATTAAATCCAGCTTAGCACTCAAAGGGTTAAATAACATTGCTCTGATTTTCAGACTCCTAACCAAGCCCCAAAGTTTTATGTGAATACCGTCAGCTACCTTCTCCAGCTTGCTCCTGTTTGTGTAAAGGGTCTTTTCATAGGCAAAAGAAGGGGGGGTGTGTCTTATTTCCCACTTGCAGTGGGCTTTCCAGCTACCTTTTCAACAGAGCTAAACTAAGAACTTCTAAGTAAGTTTTTAAACAGTTTTATACTGGATTTTTATATCAGTATCTGTGCATTTTATTCTTTATAGTAGTGTCTATTACATGCAGTTATATGAAAATGAGTGTATACTGTCCCTTTAAATGGGACAAGGATTAGCCAAACAGAGGAGGAAAGGGATTTGGGAGTAGTAATAGATAACAAGCTAAAGATGGGTGCACAATGCAGGGCAGCGGCTACAAAGGCCAATAAAACACTAGCATATATTAAAAACAGAATTTATGCTTACCTGATAAATTGCTTTCTCTTGCGGTGTATCCAGTCCACGGCTTCATCCTTTACTTGTGGGATATTCTCATTCCCTACAGGAAGTGGCAAAGAGAGCACACAGCAGAGCTGTCCATATAGCCCCCCTCTAGCTCCACCCCCCAGTCATTCGACCAAAGGTTAGGAGAAAAAGGAGAAACCATAGGGTGCAGTGGTGACTGTAGTTTAAACAAATTTTTTTTATACCTGACGTAATTGCCAGGGCGGGCCGTGGACTGGATACACCGCAAGAGAAAGCAATTTATCAGGTAAGCATAAATTCTGTTTTCTCTTGCAAGGTGTATCCAGTCCACGGCTTCATCCTTTACTTGTGGGATACCAATACCAAAGCTTTAGGACACGGATGAAGGGAGGGAACAAGACAGGTACCTTAAACGGAAGGCACCACTGCTTGCAAAACCTTTCTCCCAAAAATAGCCTCCGAAGAAGCAAAAGTATTGAATTTATAAAATTTGGCAAAAGTATGCAGTGAAGACCAAGTCGCTGCCTTACAAATCTGTTCAACAGAAGCCTCATTCTTGAAAGCCCATGTGGAAGCCACAGCTCTGGTAGAATGAGCGGTAATTAGTTCAGGAGGCTGCTGGCCAGCAGTCTCGTAAGCCAACCTGATGATGCTTTTCAACCAGAAGGAAAGAGAGGTAGCAGTCGCTTTCTGACCTCTCCTCTTACCAGAATAGATGACAAACAAGGATGATGTTTGTCTGAAATCCTTAGTTGCTTGTAAATAGAATTTTAAAGCACGAACCACATCAAGATTGTGTAGCAGGCGTTCCTTCTTTGAAGATGGGTTAGGACACAGAGAAGGAACAATTATTTCCTGGTTAATATTCTTATTAGAAACAACCTTAGGAAGAAAACCAGGTTTGGTACGCAAAACTACCTTATCTGCGTGGAACACCAGGTAAGGTGAATCACACTGTAAAGCAGATAATTCTGAAACTCTTCGAGCAGAAGATATAGCTACCAAAACAGAACTTTCCAAGATAATAACTTAATATCTATGGAATGTAAAGGTTCAAACGGAACCCCTTGAAGAACTGAAAGAACTAGATTTAGACTCCATGGCGGAGCCACAGGTTTATATACAGGCTTGATTCTGACTAAAGCCTGAGCAAACGCTTGAACATCTGGTACCTCTGCCAGACGCTTGTGTAAAAGGATAGACAGAGCAGATATCTGTCCCTTTAAGGAACTAGCTGACAATCCTTTCTCCAATCCTTCTTGGAGAAAAGACAATACCCTGGGAATCCTAATCTTACTCCATGAGTAACCCTTGGATTCACACCAACAAAGATATTTTCGCCATATCTTATGGTAGATCTTCCTGGTGACAGGCTTTCTAGCCTGAATCAGAGTATCTATAACTGACTCAGAGAAACCACGCTTTGATAGAATTAAGCGTTCAATCTCCAAGCAGGAAGACGTAGAGAAATTAGATTTGGATGCTTGAATGGACCCTGTATTAGAAGATCCTGCCTCATTGGCAGTGTCCATGGTGGAACAGATGACATGTCCACTAGGTCTGCATACCAAGACCTGCGTGGCCACGCAGGTGCTATCAGAATCACCGAAGCCTTCTCCTGCTTGATTCTGGCGACCAGACAAGGGAGAAGAGGAAACGGTGGAAAAACATAAGCCAGATTGAAGGACCAAGGCGCTGCTAGAGCATCTATCAATACCGCCTTGGGATCCCTGGACCTGGATCCGTAGAGAGGAAGTTTGGTGTTCTGACGGGACGCCATCAGATCCAATTCTGGAATGCCCCATAGCTGAGTCAGCTGAGCAAAAACCTCCGGGTGGAGTTCCCACTCCCCCGGGTGAAAAGTCTGACGACTTAGAAAATCCGCCTCCCAGTTGTCTACTCCTGGGATGTGAATTGCTGAGAGATGGCAGGAGTGATCCTCCGCCCACCTGATTATTTTGGTGCTTTCCTTCATCGCTAGGGAACTCTTTGTTCCCCCCTGATGATTGATGTAAGCTACAGTCGTGATGTTGTCCGACTGAAATCTGATGAATTTGGCCGCAGCTAGTTGAGGCCATGCCTGAAGCGCATTGAATATCGCTCTCAGTTCCAAAATGTTTACCGGGAGAAGAGCTTCTTCCCGAGACCATAAGCCCTGAGCTTTCAGGGAGTCCCAGACTGCACCCCAGCCTAACAGACTGGCGTCGGTCATTACAATGATCCACTCTGGTCTGCGGAAACATATTCCCTGAGACAGGTGATCCTGAGACAACCACCAGAGAAGAGAATCTCTGGTCCCCTGGTCCAATTGTATTTGAGGAGACAAGTCTGCATAATCCCCATTCCACTGTTTGAGCATGCACAGTTGCAGTGGTCTGAGATGTATTCGAGCAAAAGGGACTATGTCCATTGCCGCTACCATTAATCCGATTGCCTCCATGCACTGAGCTACAGATGGCCGAGGAATGGAATATTTTCATTTTTACCGAATCTATTAGTGTTCCCAGGAAGGGAACCCTTGTGAGCGGGGACAGAGAACTCTTTTCGATGTTCACCTTCCACCAGTGAGACCTTAGAAAGGCCAGTACAATCTCCGTGTGAGCCTTGGCTCTGGGAAAAGACGACGCCTGAATTAGGATGTCGTCTAGGTAAGGCGCTACTGCTATGCCCCGCGGTCCTAGCACCGCCAGAAGGGACCCTAGCACCTTTGTGAAAATTCTGGGAGCAGTGGCCAAACCGAAAGGAAGAGCCACGAACTGGTAATGCTTGTCCAGAAAAGCGAACCTGAGAAACTGGTGATGATCTTTGTGGATAGGGATATGTAGATATGCATCCTTTAGATCCACGGTAGTCATATATTGACCTTCCTGGATCATTGGTAAGATTGTTCGAATGGTCTCCATCTTGAGTGATGGGACTCTGAGGAATTTGTTTAGAATTTTTAGATCCAGGATTGGTCTGAAAGTTCCCTCCTTTTTGGGAGCCACAAACAGGTTTGAGTAAAAGCCCAGTCCTTGTTCTGCAATTGGAACTGGGTATATCACTCCCATCGTGAGTAGATCTTCTACACAGCATAAGAACGCCTCTTCCTTTGTCTGGTCTGTAGACAGACGAGAAATGTGAAACCTTCCCCTTGGAGGAGAGTCCTTGAATTCTAGAAGATATCCCTGGGTAACAATCTCTAATGCCCAGGGGTCGTGAACATCTCTTGCCCAAGCCTGAGCGAAGAGAGAGTCTGCCCCCTACCAGATCTGGTCCCGGATCGGGGGCTACCCCTTCATGCTGTCTTAGTAGCAGCTGCAGGCTTCTTGGCCTGTTTACCCTTGTTCCAGCCCTGTAAAGGCTTCAAGGTTGCCTTGGGCTGGGAAGCGTTACCCTCTTGCTTTGCAGCTGTAGAGGCTGAAGCTGGACCACTCCTGAAGTTGCGAAAGGAATGAAAATTAGCTTTGTTTTTAGCCCTAAAAGGCCTGTCCTGAGGGAGAGCATGTCCCTTTCCCCCGGTGATTTCTGAAATAATCTCTTTCAATTCTGGCCCGAAAAGGGTCTTTCCCTTGAAAGGGATATTTAGTAATTTGGATTTTGACGACACATCGGCCGACCATGACTTGAGCCAAAGTGCTCTGCATGCCATAATGGCGAAACCTGAATTTTTAGCCGCTAACTTAGCTAATTGCAAAGCGGCATCTGTGATAAAAGAATTAGCCAGCTTTAGAGCTTTGATTCTATCCATGACTTCGTCATATGAGGTCTCCCTCTGGAGCGACTCCTCCAGCGCCTCAAACCAGAAAGTCACTGCAGTAGTTACAGGAATAATGCAGGCAATAGGTTGGAGAAGGAAACCTTGTTGGACAAAGATTTTCTTGAGTAAACCTTCTAACTTCTTATCCATAGGATCTTTAAAAGCACAACTGTCTTCGATTGGAATAGTTGTGCGCTTAGCTAGTGTAGAAACTGCCCTCTCTACCTTAGGGACCGTCTGCCACGAGTCCCGCCTGGTCTCTCCCACTCCCTAGAGACAATATCCGCCACCCTCTTTGGTATCGGAAATGCATCAGTGTATACAGGGACTTCTAGGTATTTGTCCATCTTACACAATTTCTCTGGAACCACCATAGGGTCACAATCATCCAGAGTGGATAAAACCTCCCTAAGCAATACGCGGAGGTGTTCCAATTTAAATTTAAACGCTAGTGAATCTGATTCTGCCCGAAGAGAAACCTTTCCTGAATCGGAAATTTCTCCCTCAGACATCAAATCCCTCACCCCCACTTCAGAGTGTTGTGAGGGTACATCAGATAAACCTCCCAAAGCTTCTGACTGCTCATAATCTGTTCTTAAAACAGAGCTATCGCGCTTTGTAGGAAAAACTGGCAGTTTGGATAGAAAGGCCGCAAGGGAATTATCCATGACTGTCGCTAGTTGTTGTAATGTAATAGGGGCAAATGCACTAGAGGTACTAGGCATCGCTTGCGCGGGCGTAACTGGTGGTGACACATGGGGAGAGGAAGGCAGACTATCCTCATTTCCTTCAGTCAGAGAATCATCTAGAGCTACATTTTTAAGTGACACAATATGATCTTTAAAGTGTATAGACACATTAGTGCACTTGGAACACATTTTGAGAGGGGGTTCCACCATGGCTTCTTAACACATAGAGCAAGGCCTTTGCTTAGTGTCAGACATGTTTAACAGACTAGTATTATACACAAGCAGGCTTGGAAACACTTTACTCTAATAAAAATCACAATTTGAAAAAAACGTTACTGTGCCTTTAAGAAATAAAAAGCGCACACAATTTTGCAAAACAGTGAAAAATGTACCAATCCTTTTGAAATTTTCACCGTAGGAGCCTAAGGCTTTAATATGATTGCACAACAAGTTTCAGCCCGATTAACCCCTTAATGCCCAAACCGGAGCACCTAAAGCCAACAACCGGTTAACAAACTACAGCACCTTGCCACAGCGTACTGCTGTGGCACTACCTGCCCTTAGGGATTAGTTTTGGGGAAAACAAGCTTCTTTGAAGTCCTCAAACAGTCTCTGGACCTTCCATGTGAAGCAGCATGAACTGTCTGTCAATACTAACTGCGCAACTGAGGCGCGAAATTAAGCCCCCTCCCCCTCCACTCCGGAGTTGTGAGGCCTACCAAAATCACAATTAGGTGATAAACTTATGCCATGTGGAAAATAACCCCATAATAAACACACCAAAGTGCTTAAAAAGTGTCTACAACGAATATTTCTCAAATTAAATAATCGATTGCCCTGTAACAGTGTCAACCAGCCTATTGAGCCCTGTTAAGTAAGCCTTCAATTCTATACTGAGTCTCAGAACATAGCTTACCCTCCCCACATGGGGATTCTTGTCAGTCTTCTAGCATTAACTGAGTCTTGTCTAGAAAAAGATGACTGAACATACTTATTGCAGTTAAGCCTGCAAACTGTTCCCCCCAACTGAAGTTTTCTGGTACTCCTCAGTCCTGTGTGGGAACAGCAGTGGATTTTAGTTACAACATGCTAAAATCATCTTCCTCTCAGCAGAATTCTTCATCACTTTTCTGCTGGAGAGTAAATAGTACAAACCGGTACCATTTAAAAATAACAAACTTTTGATTGAAGATATAAAACTACAAATCTAACACCACATTCACTTTACCCTCCCGTAGAGAGGCCCTGCTGCTAGAGCCGGCAAAGAGAATGACTGGGGGGTGGAGCTAGAGGGGGAGCTATATGGACAGCTCTGCTGTGTGCTCTCTTTGCCACTTCCTGTAGGGAATGAGAATATCCCACAAGTAAAGGATGAAGCCGTGGACTGGATACACCTTGCAAGAGAAATAGGCATTGATTTAAGGGAGGAAAGCATAATTCTGTCACTATATAAATCCCTGGTAAGACCTCACCAGTATGGAGTGCAGTTCTGGGGGCCGATTGCAAAAAAACATAATTTATGTAAGAACTTACCTGATAAATTAATTTCTTTCATATTAGCAAGAGTCCATGAGCTAGTGACGTATGGGATATACATTCCTACCAGGAGGGGCAAAGTTTCCAAAAACCTTAAAATGCCTATAAATACACCCCTCACCACACCCACAATTCAGTTTAACAAATAGCCAAGAATTGGGGTGATAAGAAAGGAGCGAAAGCATCAAAAAATAAGGAATTGGAATAATTGTGCTTTATACAAAAAAATCATAACCACCACAAAAAGGGTGGGCCTCATGGACTCTTGCTAATATGAAAGAAATGAATTTATCAGGTAAGTTCTTACATAAATTATGTTTTCTTTCATGTAATTAGCAAGAGTCCATGAGCTAGTGACGTATGGGATAGCAGATACCCAACCCAAGATGTGGAACTTCCACGCAAGAGTCACTAGAGAGGGAGGGATAAAATAAAGCCAGCCAATTCCACTGAAAAAATAATCCACAACCCAAATCAAAAGTTTTAATCTTATAATGAAAAAAACTGAAATTATAAGCAAACAAATCAAACAGAAACAGCTGTCTGAAGTACTTTTCTACCAAAAACTGCTTCAGAAGAAGAAAACACATCAAAATGGCAGAATTTAGTAAAAGTATGCAAAGAAGACCAAGTCATTGCTTTGCAAATGTGATCAACAGAAGCTTCAATCTTAAAATGCCCAGGAAGTAGAAACTTACCTAGTAGAATGAGCCGTAATCCTCTGAGGCGGGAATCCACCCGACTCCAAATAAGCATGATGAATCAAAAGTTTAACCAAGATGCCAAATAAATGGCAGAAGCCTTTTGATCTTCCTAAAACCAGAAAAGATAACAAATAGACTAGAAGTCTGTCTGAAATCTGAATAGCTTCAACATAGGATTTCAAAACTCTTACCATATCCAAAGAATGAAAGAATCTTGCCAAAGAAGTCGTAGGAAAACAATAATTCCTCCCTAATGTAGTTAGAATTTACAACTTTAGGTAAGAATTGAAATGAGGACAGCAAAAAAGCACCTTACCCTGATGAAAAAAATCAGAAAAAGGAGATTCACAAGAAAAAACAGATAATTCAAAAAACTGTTCTAGCTGAAAAGATGTCCAAAAAGAACAATACTTTCCATGAAAGTAATTAATGTCCAGAGCAAGGATATGCTCAAATAGAAGAGCCTGAAAAGCCTTCAGAACCAAATTAAAACTCCAAGGAGGAGAAATTGGATTAATGACGGGTTTGATACGAATCAAAGCCTGAACAAAATGATGAATATCAGGAAGCAACACTGCCTTATTCTGATGAAAAATCAGAAAAGGAAATTCACAAGAAAGAGCAGATAACTCAGAAACTCTTCTAGCAGAAGAGATAGCCAAAAGGAACAATACTTTATAAGAAAGTAATTTAATGTTCAGAGAATGCATAGGTTCAAACGGAGGAGCCTGCAAAGCCCTCAGCACCAAATTGAGACTCCAAAGAGGAGAGATTAACTTAATGACAGGCTTGATACGAACCAAAGTCTGTACAAAACAATGAATATCAGGATGATTCGCAATCTTTCTGTGAAAAAAGAACAGAAAGAGTAGAAATTTGTCCTATCAAGGAACTGAAAACAAAACCTTATCCAAACCAACATGAAGAAATTATAAAATTCTAGGAATTCTAAAAGAATGCCAAGAAAATTGAGAAAAACACTAAGAAATGTAGGTCTTCCAAACTCGATAATAAATCTTTCTAGAGACAGATTTATGAGCCTGAAACATAGTATTAATCAATGAGTCAGAGAAACCTCTATGACTAAAAATCAAGCGTTCAATCTCCATCCCTTCAAATTTAAAGATTTGAGATCCTGATGGAAAAATGAGCCTTGAGAAAGAAGGTCTGTTCTTAATGGAAGAGTCCAAGGTTGGCAACTGGCCATCCAAATGAGATACGCATACCAAAACCTGAGAGGCCATGCTGGAGCCACCAGCAGTACAAACAAACACTCCATTAGAATTTTGGAAATCACTTTTGGAAGAAGAACTAGAGGCGAAAGGATATAGACAAAATGATAATTCCAAGGAAATATCAATGCATACACTACTTCCGCCTGAGGATCCCCGGACTTGAATAGGCCCCTGGGAAGTTCTTTATTCAGATGAGATGCCAACAGATCTATTTCTGGAAACCCTTACATCTGAAAAATTGAAAAACATATCTGGGTAAGAGAGACCATTCTCCCGGAAGTAAAGCTTGATTAACAGAGATAATCCGCTTCACAAATGTCTATACCTGGGAAAAAGACCACAGAATTTAGATAGGACCTGGATTTAACCGAAGAAAATATCCGAGATACTTTTGTCCCAGCCTAAGGACTGATAGTCCCACCTTGATGATTGACATATACCACAGTTGTGACATTGTCTGAAAAACAATAAACGTCTCTTCTTCAAAAGAAACTAACTGAAGAACTCAGAAAATGCACAGAGTTCTAAAATATCAAATGGTAATCTCGCCTCCTGAGATTTCAAACCCCTTGTGCTGACAGAGATCCTCAGACAGCCTCCCAACCAAAAAGACTCAACATCTGTAGAGATCATGGTCCAGGTTGAAAGAAACGAAGAGACCTGTAAAACTAAATGAAGGTGAACTTAACCATCAAATCAAGATAGTTAAACATTAGGATCTGAAGATTTAAAATGTGAAATCCTAGAATCCCTGCACCATTATTCAGCATAAAAAACTGGAAAGGTTTTCCATGAAAATGAGCAAAGGGAATTGAATCCAACGCTGCAGCCATAAAACCTAAAACTTCCATGCATATATAGCAACTGAAGGAAATAATAGAGACTGAAGGTACCGACAGACGGAACCCAATAAAATTGTCACTTGTCTGTTTAGAGACAAAGACAGTGACCCAAACTATCTGGAAACCTAAAAAAGGTGACCCTTGTGTGAGGAATCAAGAGCTTTTGAAAAAAAGATCCTCTAACTATGTCCTGAAAGAACAAAGTTGAATCATATGAGATTCCGCAGCCTCAGAAAATAATCTGAATGAAAACAGAAAATGAAGATATGCATCTATTGTATCTAATGAAAACAAATAATGCCATCACTGACCAACAAAAGGCAGAATAGTATTGAATAAAACTCCAAAACCCAGTTCCTAAAAATGGAACTGGAAGAAATACCCCAGAAGATTCCAGGACTGAGCAGCGCTTGAACCCCAACGGGTGATCAGCCGCGCTTCAACATTATCCCAAAATATATAGGACCGAAACACACTTAACTAAAGTGTTAGCCTTACTGGAATAGCTGGAATATCATAGAGAAAAAAAAAAGACTTCTCACAGACGGTTTTACTCTGAACTTAATTCTGTACCCAAAATCAAAGAAATTTGCAAAACAACAAATTTCAAAAAATTCTTAACCTGCCCCTTACCAGCCAAACTGGAATACGGCACATACATTGCAATTTTAGGGAGCTGATTTTGAACTAAAAGATTTCCAATTAAAAACATGTTACTTGGGAATTTGTTCCTTAAAAAGAACAACCAAACTAATATAAGCTTAAAGTTTTAGTCTTAGAACTCAATCTTGAAGCCCAGAGTAACAGTTAAGAATTGAATCCAATTATAAACCAAATAATTGATTATTTTAGAAAAAAAGAAATATGGATTTTTAGAAATCACAAAATTCTTCTAGCTAAAACAGCTAAAGACATAGATTAAACCTCATTTGCAAAAATATTCAATACAATGAAGACACAAATGAAACTATTAGCATGATAACCCAGTTAAAGGACCAGTGAACACACTGAACTTGCATAACAAATGCAAAACAACAAGACAAATTCAACAGCACATAGTCTAGTAGATTTTGTCCCTTTAACAATGCTAAAATAAATCATAATCTGATACTTGATCTTAAAGTAAACAGAAAAATGGAGCAATTGCAACATCATTCAAATAAATCACAGGTCCAAGAAAAGAACCTGAAAATAAATAATTTTCCTTAAATAAGATACAACCATCTAAAAGGAAAATAAATACTATTTTGCTACAGAAACAATAGCATAATTAGCAGTAGTAGAGATAGCCCCATTAAATTGGAGAACCCTCAACATTGAAATTAACTGCCGGCAAAGAATATAGTTTAAAACCTTTGAAGAAGGAATAAAAGAAAATTCTCAGCCTATTCCATTCCCTAGTATGAGGAACTGGAAAAAAACCTCTGAAAACACAGAAGAATAAATAAGCAGAAATAGTGTTAGCTAGTCTTGAAAAAGAACTAGTTACCTTAATATCCAAAATAATCAACACCTTTTCAACAAAGAACAAATGTACTTTAATAAAAAAAAAAAAAAAAAAAAAAAAAAAAAAGAATTTATGTTTACCTGATAAATTACTTTCTCCAACGGTGTGTCCGGTCCACGGCGTCATCCTTACTTGTGGGATATTCTCTTCCCCAACAGGAAATGGCAAAGAGCCCAGCAAAGCTGGTCACATGATCCCTCCTAGGCTCCGCCTACCCCAGTCATTCGACCGACGTTAAGGAGGAATATTTGCATAGGAGAAACCATATGATACCGTGGTGACTGTAGTTAAAGAAAATAAATCATCAGACCTGATTAAAAAACCAGGGCGGGCCGTGGACCGGACACACCGTTGGAGAAAGTAATTTATCAGGTAAACATAAATTCTGTTTTCTCCAACATAGGTGTGTCCGGTCCACGGCGTCATCCTTACTTGTGGGAACCAATACCAAAGCTTTAGGACACGGATGAAGGGAGGGAGCAAATCAGGTCACCTAAATGGAAGGCACCACGGCTTGCAAAACCTTTCTCCCAAAAAATAGCCTCAGAAGAAGCAAAAGTATCAAACTTGTAAAATTTGGTAAAAGTGTGCAGTGAAGACCAAGTCGCTGCCCTACATATCTGATCAACAGAAGCCTCGTTCTTGAAGGCCCATGTGGAAGCCACAGCCCTAGTGGAATGAGCTGTGATTCTTTCAGGAGGCTGCCGTCCGGCAGTCTCGTAAGCCAATCTGATGATGCTTTTAATCCAAAAAGAGAGAGAGGTAGAAGTTGCTTTTTGACCTCTCCTGTTACCAGAATAAACAACAAACAAGGAAGATGTTTGTCTAAAATCCTTTGTAGCATCTAAATAGAATTTTAGAGCGCGAACAACATCCAAATTGTGCAACAAACGTTCCTTCTTCGAAACTGGTTTCGGACCCAAAGAAGGCACGACTATCTCCTGGTTAATGTTTTTGTTAGAAACAACTTTTGGAAGAAAACCAGGTTTAGTACGTAAAACCACCTTATCTGCATGGAACACCAGATAAGGAGGAGAACACTGCAGAGCAGATAATTCTGAAACTCTTCTAGCGGAAGAAATTGCAGCCAAAAACAAAACTTTCCAAGATAATAACTTAATATCAACGGAATGTAAGGGTTCAAACGGAACCCCCTGAAGAACTGAAAGAACTAAGTTGAGACTCCAAGGAGGAGTCAAAGGTTTGTAAACAGGCTTGATTCTAACCAGAGCCTGAACAAAGGCTTGAACATCTGGCACAGCTGCCAGCTCTTTGTGAAGTAACACAGACAAGGCAGAAATCTGTCCCTTCAAGGAACTTGCAGATAATCCTTTCTCCAATCCTTCTTGAAGAAAGGATAGAATCCTAGGAATCTTTACCTTGTCCCAAGGGAATCCTTTAGATTCACACCAACAGATATATTTTTTCCATATTTTGTGGTAAATTTTTCTAGTTACAGGCTTTCTGGCCTGAACAAGAGTATCAATAACAGAATCTGAGAACCCTCGCTTTGATAAGATCAAGCGTTCAATCTCCAAGCAGTCAGCTGGAGTAGGACCAGATTCGGATGTTCGAACGGACCTTGAACAAGAAGGTCTCGTCTCAAAGGTAGCTTCCATGGTGAAGCCGATGACATATTCACCAGATCTGCCTACCAAGTCCTGCGTGGTTACGCAGGAGCTATCAAGATCACCTACGCCCTCTCCTGATTGATCCTGGCTACCAGCCTGGGGATGAGAGGAAACGGCGGGAATACATAAGCTAGGTTGAAGGTCCAAGGTGCTACTAGTGCATCTACTAGAGTCGCCTTGGGATCCCTGGATCTGGACCCGTAGCAAGGAACCTTGAAGTTCTGACGAGAGGCCATCAGATCCATGTCTGGAATGCCCCACAGTTGAGTGATTTGGGCAAAGATTTCCGGATGGAGTTCCCACACCCCCGGATGCAATGTCTGACGAATCAGAAAATCCGCTTCCCAAGTTTCCACTCCTGGGATGTGGATTGCAGACAGGTGGCAGGAGCGAGTCTCCGCCCATTGAATGATTTTGGTCACTTCTTCCATCGCCAGGGAACTCCTTGTTCCCCCCTGATGGTTGATGTACGCAACAGTCGTCATGTTGTCTGATTGAAACCGTATGAACTTGGCCCTCGCTAGCTGAGGCCAAGCCTTGAGAGCATTGAATATCGCTCTCAGTTCCAGAATATTTATCGGTAGAAGAGATTCTTCCCGAGACCAAAGACCCTGAGCTTTCAGGGATCCCCAGACCGCGCCCCAGCCCATCAGACTGGCGTCGGTCGTGACAATGACCCACTCTGGTCTGCGGGAGGTCACCCCTAGCGACAGGTTGTCCAGGGACAGCCACCAACGGAGTGAGTCTCTGGTCCTCTGATTTACTTGTATCTTCGGAGACAAGTCTGTATAGTCCCCATTCCACTGACTGAGCATACACAATTGAAATGGTCTTAGATGAATGCGCGCAAAAGGAACTATGTCCATTGCCGCTACCATCAAACCTATCACTTCCATGCACTGTGCTATGGAAGGAAGAGGAACGGAAGGAAGTATCCGACAAGAGTTTAGAAGTTTTGTTTTTCTGGTCTCTGTCAGAAAAATCCTCATTTCTAAGGAGTCTATTATTGTTCCCAAGAAGGGAACTCTTGTCGACGGAGATAGAGAACTCTTTTCCACGTTCACTTACCATCCGTGAGATCTGAGAAAGGCCAGGACTATGTCCGTGTGAGCCTTTGCTTGAGGAAGGGACGACGCTTGAATCAGAATGTCGTCCAAGTAAGGTACTACAGCAATGCCCCTTGGTCTTAGCACCGCCAGAAGGGACCCTAGTACCTTTGTGAAAATCCTTGGAACAGTGGCTAATCCGAAAGGAAGCGCCACGAACTGGTAATGCTTGTCCAGGAATGCGAACCTTAGGAACCGATGATGTTCCTTGTGGACAGGAATATGTAGATACGCATCCTTTAAATCCACCGTGGTCAAGAATTGACCTTTCTGGATGGAAGGATTGTTCGAATGGTTTCCATTTTGGACGATGGAACCTTGAGAAACTTGTTTAGGATCTTGAGATCTAAGATTGGTCTGAACGTTCCCTCTTTTTTGGGAACTACGAACAGATTGGAGTAGAACCCCATCCCTCGTTCTTTTAATGGAACAGGATGAATCACTTCCAGAAGATAACCTTGGAAGACTATTTCTAGCGCCCAAGGATCCAGAACATCTCTTGCCCAAGCCTGAGTGAAGAGAGAGAGTCTGCCCCCCACCAAATCCGGTCCCGGATCGGGGGCCCGCATCTCATGCTGTCTTGGGAGCAGTGGCAGGTTTCTTGGCCTGCTTTCCTTTGTTCCAGCCTTGCCTTGGTCTCCAGGCTGGATTGGCTTGAGAAGTATTACCCTCCTGCTTAGAGGACGTAGCACTTGGGGCTGGTCCGCTTCTGCGAAAGGGACGAAAATTAGGTTTATTTTTGGCCTTGAAAGACCTATCCTGAGGAAGGGCGTGGCCCTTGCCCCCAGTGATATCAGAGATAAACTCTTTCAAGTCAGGGCCAAACAGTGTTTTCCCCTTGAAAGGAATGTCAAACAATTTGTTCTTGGAAGACGCATCCGCTGACCAAGATTTTAACCAAAGCGCTCTGCGCGCCACAATAGCAAACCCAGAATTTTTCGCCGCTAACCTAGCCAATTGCAAGGTGGCGTCTAGGGTGAAAGAATTAGCCAATTTAAGAGCACGAATTCTGTCCATAATCTCCTCATAAGAAGAAGAATTACTAATAATCGCCTTTTCTAGCTCATCGCACCAGAAACACGCGGCTGTAGTGACAGGGACAATGCATGCAATTGGTTGTAGAAGGTAACCTTGCTGAACAAACATCTTTTTTAGCAAACCTTCTAATTTTTTATCCATAGGATCTTGGAAAGCACAACTATCTTCTATGGGTATAGTGGTGCGCTTGTTTAGAGTAGAAACCGCCCCCTCGACCTTGGGGACTGTCTGCCATAAGTCCTTTCTGGGGTCGACTATAGGAAACAATTTTTTAAATATGGGGGGAGGTACGAAAGGTACACCGGGCCTGTCCCATTCTTTATTAACAATGTACGCCACCCGCTTGAGTATAGGAAAAGCTTCGGGGGGCCCCGGGGCCTCTAGGAACTTGTCCATTTTACATAGTGTTTCTGGAATGACCAGATAATCACAATCATCCAAATTGGATAACACCTCCTTAAGCAGAGCGCGGAGATGTTCCAACTTAAATTTAAAAGTAATCACATCAGGTTCAGCTTGTTGAGAAATTTTTCCTGAATCCGAAATTTCTCCCTCAGACAAAACCTCCCTGGCCCCCTCAGACTGGTGTAGGGGCCCTTCAGAAACAATATCATCAGCGGCCTCATGCTCTTCAGTATTTTCTAAAACAGAGCAGTCGCGCTTTCGCTGATAAGTGGGCATATTGGCTAAAATGTTTTTGATAGAATTATCCATTACAGCCGTTAATTGTTGCATAGTAAGGAGTATTGGCGCGCTAGATGTACTAGGGGCCTCCTGTATGGGCAAAACTGGTGTAGACGAAGGAGGGGATGATGCAGTACCATGCTTACTCCCCTCACTTGAGGAATCATCTTGGGCATCATTTTTACTAAATTTATTATGACATAAATCACATCTATTTAAATGAGAAGGAACCTTGGCTTCCCCACAGTCAGAACACAATCTATCTGGTAGTTCAGACATGTTAAACAGGCATAAACTTGATAACAAAGCACAAAAAACGTTTTAAAATAAAACCGTTACTGTCACTTTAAATTTTAAACTGAACACACTTTATTACTGCAATTGCGAAAAAGTATGAAGGAATTGTTCAAAATTCACCAAAATTTCACCACAGTGTCTTAAAGCCTTAAAAGTATTGCACACCAAATTTGGAAGCTTTAACCCTTAAAATAACGGAACCGGAGCCGTTTTTATATTTAACCCCTTTACAGTCCCTGGAATCTGCTTTGCTGAGACCCAACCAAGCCCAAAGGGGAATACGATACCAAATAATGCCTTCAGAAAGACTTTTCTATGTATCAGAGCTCCACACACATGCAGCTGCATGTCATGCTGTTCTCAAAAACAAGTGCGCCATACCGGCGCGAAAATGAGGCTCTGACTATGATTAGGGAAAGCCCCAATAGAATAAAGTGTCTAAAACAGTGCCTGCCGATATTATTTTACAAAAAATACCCAGATTAAATGATTCCTCAAGGCTAAATATGTGTAAATATGATCGATTTAGCCCAGAAAATGTCTACAGTCTTAATAAGCCCTTGTGAAGCCCTTATTTACTGTGTGAATAAAAATGGCTTACCGGATCCCATAGGGAAAATGACAGCTTCCAGCATTACATCGTCTTGTTAGAATGTGTCATACCTCAAGCAGCAAAAGACTGCTCACTGTTCCCCCAACTGAAGTTAATTCCTCTCAACAGTCCTGTGTGGAACAGCCATGGATTTTAGTAACGGTTGCTAAAATCATTTTCCTCATACAAACAGAAATCTTCATCTCTTTTCTGTTTCAGAGTAAATAGTACATACCAGCACTATTTTAAAATAACAAACTCTTGATTGAATAATAAAAACTACAGTTAAACACTAAAAAACTCTAAGCCATCTCCGTGGAGATGTTGCCTGTACAACGGCAAAGAGAATGACTGGGGTAGGCGGAGCCTAGGAGGGATCATGTGACCAGCTTTGCTGGGCTCTTTGCCATTTCCTGTTGGGGAAGAGAATATCCCACAAGTAAGGATGACGCCGTGGACCGGACACACCTATGTTGGAGAAAGTAGATTTGTTAGTGTCAATATCTGATGAAGAAAATTCTGAATGAGAAAAAACATCATCAGAGAAGGATAAATCAGTATGTTGTTGGTCATTTGAAACTTCAATAATTAAAAAAGAAGTTTGAAAAAGACCTAAAAATTTTATTAGAAGGCACGATGTCAGACAAAGCCTTTAAAATAGAAGATTTATAAGAATATTTTTCTGATTCTAAGTATTTCTTGTACATAAGATGTAAAAAAGAATAGCAATATATAAAGCATAAATACTAATGGATTCTGCATGTAAAAGTTTATCATGATAAACTATTACAAACCATAGCTAAAGATAAACATTCATAACATTTAAAATAAATGAACTTAGCTTTGGTAGGACTGAACTCAGTCAACGGGAATCCCTTAGAACGTTTTGAAACAGGAACAGTGAAATCTTGCAATATGTAATAGAAAAAAACAATATTTAAAGCAAAATTATCAAATTCCTTAAACCACAGTTTCAGGAATGGGAAAAGAATGCAAAATAATAAGCTTCTAGAAACCAGAAGCAATAAAAAAAGTGAGGTTTAAATAATGTGAGGAAAAAAAGTGGAACAAAAAATACGCCCACATTTTTTGGCGCCAAATATGACGCCCACATTATTGTCGCTAAATACAACGCCCATATTTTTGGCGCCAAATATGACGCCACATCCTCCGACGTCGGAACCGACGCCCACATTTTTTGGCGCAAAAAAATGTCTGAATACACATGCGTCAAAAATGACGTTTAACAGAATACAACTTCCGGCGTCAACTACGGCGCTGGAAATGACGAAATTTTTGCACCAAAAAAGTCCGCTCCAAGAATGACGCAATAAAAAGAAACATTTTCTGCCCCCGCGAGCCTAACAGCACACAGGGAAAAATGATCAATTGAAAATTTTCAAGGTAAAGAAAAATAAATTGAATTAAAATGCATTATCCCAAATAATGAAACTGACAGTCTGAATTTTAAAGGAATACTGATTATCCTGAATCATGGCAAATATAAGTTTAAACACATATATTTAGAACTTTACATATAAAGTGCCTAACCATAGCTTAGAGTGTCACAAAAGATAAGACTTACTTACCCCAGGACACTCATCTACATATAGTAGATAGCCAAACCAGTACTGAAACGAGAATCAGTAGAGGAAATTGTATATTAGAGTACATCGTCGATCTGAAAAGGGAGGTAGGAGAAGAAATCTCTACAACCGATAACAGAGAACCTATGAAATAGATCCCCTAGAGGTAGACCATTGTATTCAAATAGGCAATACTCTCTTCACATCCCTCTGACATTCGCTGCACTCTGAGAGGAAAACCGGGCTTCAACCTGTTGCGAAGCGCATATCAACGTAGAATCTAGCACAAACTTACTTCACCACCTCCACGGGAGGCAAAGTTTGTAAAACTGAATTGTGGGTGTGGTGAGGGGTGTATTTATAGGCATTTTAAGGTTTGGGAAACTTTGCCCCTCCTGGTAGGAATGTATATCCCATACGTCACCAGCTCATGGACTCTTGCTAATTACATGAAAGAAAAATATATTGCAGAACTAGAAAAAGTTCAGAGAAGGGCCACAAAGCTAATAAGGGGAATGGATAATTGAAGCTATGAGGATAGGCTAGCCAAACTGGGTCTGTTTTCTTTAGATAAAAGGCACTTGATGATTACTTTATATAAATATATTCAAGGCCCATATACAGAGATGGCAGAAGCTCTGTTTATTCCAAGAATTGTTTGCAAGAGGTCACAATTTAAGGCTGGAGGAAAGGAGATTTAATCTCTTGTAACGGAAACGTTTTTTCACTGTAAGAGCAATACAATTGTGGAACTCATTACCAAAGGAGGTAGTGAATGCAAATATCCTAGATACATTTAAAAATTGTTTGGATACATTTCTGTCTAGAAACAAAATTCATGGATATGATTGCTAGCATTAAATGGGTCACCTTTTAATGGGATTATTTAAGCATAACTAGAGCTTTTTGTAAGTATTTTGGATTTGTATAGGTTGAACTCAATGGACTGCTGTCTTTTTTCAACCTCACCTTCTATTTTACTATGTTAATTCAGGCCCGGCAAAAAGAATGGAAATGCTGACGGGCTGTCCCGCTAGAGTGAACTGGAGCCCTAATAATTTTGTGGTTTCTTCTAGTTATGTTTTTGACCTCTACATGTAGTCTCGACTTATGCTGTGAGATAACAACTATAATTCAACTGTGTAGGCTGATCAGATCGGCTGAGGAGGTTATCTGAGCTTTTTACCATTTCGACTAAGTGCAGTGATAATGGAGGGTCCAAAAATTAGCAGAGGAAGCCAAAAGTTAACGGACGTGCTCAACGGGAGTACCAGGGGTCCGTTACAATAAGCATATACATATATATTTATGTGTTACTTTGTGTATAAGTATATAAGAATATACATATATATTTACAGGGAACAGACAGTTTCCATAGACCAAAATGTAAAGGCACTTTTCAGTGCTGTTTTTTTCTAACACTCCACAGCCACCGACTTTAGCCCCCAAAAACTGCCTGATGCAGTTATTTTATCGAACAATAAAAATGCTAATTTTTTTTTTTTTTATTAACACTCACCACTGTATTTTGGGGGCATTTGGGGCACATTTATAAAATGAACCAGAGATCTGATCTATATAAAACAATTTTATCAGCGCTAATTGCTAATGCAAGCTCTGTGGGTGAGCGATAAATTAGTGCACCACTTGAAATCTCTCTCTTTATCTTTTTCACAGCTACTCCAGTCAATAAGAACAGATGCTGTTTGAATTAGAAAACAATATTACAGCCAACTCTAGTTAAAGGGACATTATACTCAAAGGCTAAATGACTTGAAAGTGATGCAGCATAACTGTAAAAAGCTGAAAATATCACCTGAACATCTCTACGTACAAAGGGAAGATATTTACCTCAAAACTCACCAGATTAAGTGCTCTGTGGACAGTTAGGGCTGATATAAAGCTGAAAAATGCCAATTTCTAAGCAGCATCAGCAGTGCTGAGGTCTTACATTGCTTTGCTGTGATCTCAGGAGATTTCATAGTAAACTTCCTTAAAGGGACATAAAACAAGTTTGGATAGAGAAAAAATATAATAATATGTACTTTAATTACTTTACCTGCAAATGTATACTGCAGTGCCTCACCATTAACCCTTTCATTTAGGTTTCTGAATTGTACAGCTCTAACTCCTCCCACACATTTCCTTCTATAGCTGCATCTATATCTACCATTGCTTTGGAAGAATGCAGAAGTGCACAGTAATTATCTGCTGGAGCATGCCTAGAAGCAAATAAGTAGCTGTGAACTCAGTTGAAATACAATGCTTGTGTCTAAACAATGATAAGGGGGGTGGGTCAGACTTCTCCAGACAGCATGGCTATGCAAGTCATTTTGCTTTTTTAATTTTTTTTATTATTTTAAAAATACTTGCCAGCAATTTTTAAACCATTTTTTATGAAAACTATTTTTTACTTAATTAGCCCTTTTAGGATATGCACAGATGGCATTTTAAACTGAATAGGGAAATAACATGAATGTGCCTGCACATGCCAGATGCGCACTTCCTTGCAAGTCCTGGGACTAAAGTATCTTTTCCCCCATATGTTTAAAGACCAAACCTACAAAAGAGAACTGGGACAGGTTTATCCCAGCTAAATCAGCAAGAGAGCTATTTATAAAGCACAAGTTGTAACAAGAAGATATGAGAGTTAGAGCACGTTATACTGACCAATTTGTAAAGTCTGCCCAAGATCTTTCTAGGATTATTAGAACTAAACAGAATAATAATAGGATTGAGGCAATAAAAAAATCAAGGTGTAAGATATACAAATACATTTTTTGAGTATTATAAAAATATCTATAATAAAAAGGTGAGGTAAATGAGCAGAATAGGAATACAATTTTGGGATAAAATCTTTGTGCCCCAGATTTATTTTAATGATTTGCAATTCCTAAATCAAAAGTCTATCCATAAAAGAAATACGGACTCTGATAAAATAAAATGTAAAAAAAAAAGCATCTGGTCAGAGTAACTCCATATGGAAGTTTATAAAATGATGCCAGATGTCATTATATCTACCTTAGTTACATGTATATTACTGTGAACAGGATTTAAAATCTTTATATTTTTCATCCTCTAATATAACTACCCTTAAAGGACCAGTTAACACAGTAGATTTGCATAATCAACAAATGCAAAACAACAAGACAATGCAATAGCACTTAGTCTGACCTTCAAATGAGTAGATTTTTTTTCTGACAATTTTAAAAGTTTAGTCTATTTCCACCCAGCCTGTACCATGTGACAGCCATAAGCCAATCACAAATGCATACACGTACCATGTGACAGCCAATCACAAATGCAAATACGTATATGCTGTGAATTCTTGCACATGCTTAGGAGCTGGTGACTCAAAAAATGTAAATATAAAAAGACTGTGCAAATGTTGTTAATTGAAGTAAATTGGAAAATGTAAAATTACATGCTCTATCTGAATAATGAAAGTTTAATTTTGACTTGAGTGTCCCTTTAAATATTAATCTTCCAGAGCTATACAACATAATGGTAGAAAATCTATTTAAGTGGGGCCCTATCACAACGTTACAAATATATTATAATCTTTATTGTCTATCATTTATATGAAACAATATTTTCTCCAGCAAGAAATATTAATAATCAGTTGTTTAAAAATAAGTTAAATTGGATACTGCAGTATTGGTATTGTACTTCCTACTAATTCTCACTGTCTGACATTTTGTCTTAAATCACACTGCAAGGGGGTGTGGGAGAGATAGGCACTACATTTTTCATTTAAATTAAAGGGACAGTATACACTCATTTTCATATAACTGCATGTAATAGACACTACTATAAAGAATAAGATGCACAGATACTGATATAAAAATCTAGTATAAAACGGTTTAAAAACGTACTTAGAAGCTTTCAGTTTAGCTCTGTTGAAAAGGCAGTTGGAAAGCCCACTGCAAGTGGGAAATAAGACACTCCCCTCCCCCTTATTTTGCATATGAAAAGACCCTTTACACAAACAGGAGCAAGCTGGAGAAGGTAGCTGACGGTATTCAAATAAAACTTTGGTGCTTGGTTAGGAGACTGAAAATCAGAGCAATGTTATTTAAAAATAAGCAAAATTATACATTTTTTTAAAAAACAAACTTTATGGGCTATATAAATAGATCATCTACAAAACATTTATGCAAAGAAAAAATGAGTGTATAATGGCCCTTTAATATATTGGTTAGAGATAAGGAAAGGAGTAATAACATCATTAGATATGTTCTCCTGGCAAGCTCAGTCCATTTTAAAAAAAAAGGACCATAAAATATAAAATGTGAATTTCAAAAGATCAGTAGATTATTTTTCATGATATTTTTTTCTGCCTCTGTACCATGTGACAGCTATCAGCCAATAACCCCAGAGCCAGAACTTTTCTTTACTTTCTGCAATGAGATTTTTTTTAGTGAAAAATTTTCTGCAGGTTTTTTTTTTAAATAAAATTCAATTTTAAATTAATTAGACAGTTACACTAAGGCACCAGTTCAATTCCAACGTGTTGGTTAACTGAAGAATAAAGCAATTTTTTATGATTTATATATAGTGCAGTAGTTGACTATTGCATTGCAAATTAGCTGCATACAAAAAAGAAATTTAAAAATGTCTCTTTAATAAAGCTGTTTACTTTTCTCTTTGTCTAACATAGAAATGTAGTAATAAAAAGATGCAGTGCTCTTACATTTAGAATAAACAGACTGGGAAATCTCTGAGAGCAATGTGCTGCTACTTTTCAGCGCTACTGCATATTTGACTGCTCACTTCAAACAGCACTTTGCCCTAGATGCACTGTGTTAAGGAAAATTGACACAATGCAGCCAGAACACAGCTCTGTTTGAAGAGAACTGTGGGGCAGCACTACAAAGTTATAGTGCTAACAGTTCCTGCATGTGTCCTGTTCTTTCTGCAGACATGCTGCATTTTCTGCGATGACATCTCACATCACTGAATAACAGACTCATATTTTTATATAATGGGAACTCCTGCATATGCTAAGTAGGAGCCGGAGCCTCAGGTCATTTAAAAGGCTGTGTACAATTTGATAATGAAAAATAAATTACAAACAGCAAACAGTTATTTCACATAAAAAAATAAACCTAAAAGGTGAAATTTCCCATACAATTTATACTATTTTATACACAGGTAAAACAAATAATTAGAAACAAATTAAAGGGACAGCAAAGTCAAAATTAACCTTTCATGATTCAAATTTAAACAACTCTACAATTTACTTCTATTATCAAATCTATAAAGATTGAGAAAAAACAGAGGGGCGCCTCATGTGTAATATCATCAGGTGTGTGTAAAAACACAATGTGATAAGATCCAAGTGGGTACTCACATATTCGTGGAGCACACCAATGTGCTGGTAGGTGCAGGCTGTAGATTTTATAGGTGTAACAGCTCACCCACAGCTAGGATTTCCCATATGCTGCAGTAAAGGGATAAAGTATAGACAAAGCAGGCACTATATGTGCAGGTCACTCAGAGTACAGTTGTATCAACTTTGTAAAAAGCCAAATGGGTACTCAAATGTTAACCAAGCACACTCATGTGCTAGTAGAAGCAGGCTGGCAGATTTGAGGATAGGTGTGTCAGCTCACCCCAAGGATATACAATATGACTGAAGAAACGGCGTGTTATGCCGAGAAACGCGTTGCATGTTTAGGGGGATACTAGAATACCCCTATTCCACTCTTTTATATTTGTTTTTAATAAATACAAATTTTTATGGAAAACTATTTAGAGTGGATATACCTTACCTACCTATTTACCTGCATTCACTGTTACCATATGGGAGCTGAATCATTCTAATACCTCTGCATTTGAACATTGCTTATTGGGAGATCCCTCCTTGGGGTGAGCTGACACACCTATCCTCAAATCTGCCAGCCTGCTTCTACTAGCAGTGTGCTTGGTTAACATGTGAGTACCCATTTGGCTTTTTACAAAGTTGATACAACTGTACTCTGAGTGACCTGCACATATAGTGCCTGCTTTGTCTATACTTTATCCCTTTACTGCAGCATATGGGAAATCCTAGTTGTGGGTGAGCTGTTACACCTATAAAATCTACAGCCTGCACCTACCAGCACATTGGTGTGCTCCATGAATATGTGAGTACCCACTTGGCTCTTATTACATTGTGTTTTTACACACACCTGATGATATTACACATTAGGCGCCCCTCTGTTCTTTCTCAATCTTTATAGTTAACCGGGACCTGTCGGTGAGGAGGAGGCAGCCAACTCTTGGATATAAGGAGAGCTGATTTTCACATTTCTAAAGTGAAATTTTACTTTATTCTACTCAGGGACAATCCGGTATATTTTCAATTTTGTATGTATACATTACCATTGTAGTATTGTTGTTAACACAATAGACATGATTTGCTGTTAAATGTTATATCATCAACATATTTATTCTTTCACTAGCGTCCCATTGTTGATCAAATCACCTCATATTATCAAATCTGCTTTATTCCCTTGGAGACCTTTGTGGCAAAGTATATAATGCACTATGGTGTGCTAGCTGCTGATTAGTGGTCACACATACAAGCCTCTTGTCATTGGCTCACCGTATGTGCTCAGCTAGCTCCCAGTAGTGCATTGCTGCTGCTTTAATAAAGGATACCTAGAGAATGAAGCAAATATAATTATAAATAATTATATAGAAGTATAATGGAAAGTTGTTTAAAATTATATATTCTATTTAAATAATGAAAAACATTTTGGGTTTCTTACCCAAGAAGGCAGAAATCGTTTAAAAGGGGAGGGTTAGAGAGCTTTTTGGGAGGGATCAGGGAGGTTGAAGGTAAGAGGGTAATCATACACTGAAGAAAATAATAAATAAATAAAAAAAATGGTCTTAAAGGGACATTATACACTAATTTTTTCTTTGCATAAATGTTTTGTAGAAGTTTTTTGAAAGTTTTTTTATAGTTTTGCTTATTTTTTTTAATAACATTGGTCTCATTTTCAGACTCCTAACCAAGCCCCAAAGTTTTATGACAATTCCGTAAGCTACCTACTCCAGCTTGCTCCGGTTTGTGTAAAGGGTCTTTTCATATGCAAAAGAAGGGGGAGGGTCTTATTTCCCACTTGCAGTGGGCTTTCCAGCTACCTTTTCAACAGAGCTAAACTGAGAGCTTCTAAGTAAGTTTTTAAACAGTTTTATACTGGATTTTTATATCAGTATCTGTGCATCTTATTCTTTATAGTAGTGTCTATTACATGCAGTTATATGAAAATGAGTGTATACTGTCCATTTAAACTGCAGACTGTCTGCTAGTACCTCAGATGGGGCGACCAGTGGGGGGAGAAGGAGGAAACAGAGCTGTTTGGGAGGGGTCAGGTAGGGATCAGGGGGTGTCAGGTGGGAGGGTCATTTCTACACTAAAGCTAAACTTAACCTTACTCGATTAACCCCTTCACGGCTGGGAATAGTAAAAGTGTGGTGCCCAGCTGCAATTAGCTTCCTTCTAATTACCAAAAAGCAGTAGCCATGTATGTCTGCTATTTTTTAACAAAAGGGAATCCAGATAAACTTTTATAAACATTTATGCCATGATTGCACAATCGCTATGTAAATACATTTTAGTGAGAACCCCAAAGTTTGTGAAAAAATTGTTTTATTTGATCGCATTTATTGAAGGCAGAAATTATTTAAAAGTGGAGGGTTAGAGAGTTTTTTGGGAGGGATCAGGGAGATTGAAGGTAAAGGGTAATCATACACTGAAGAAAATAATAAATAAATAAAAAAATGGTCTTAAAGGGACATTATACAGCATTTGGCTGTGAAATGGTGGCATTTACTATACCAAAATGGGCCTAGATAAATGCTTTGGGTTGTTTGGTAAAAAAATATAGTTTTATATAGGTAAATAACAAAAATAAAAAAGGCTCTATTTTTGTTTAAATGTAGTGATGGCAAAAATGCTAAAAATGCTCTGGTCTTTTGGGGAAGATTTAGTCTGAAATGACCGGTCCTTAAGGGGTTAAAGTAAGGTTTTTGCTAATGTATTATATATATATTCACATAAACACACATGACAAGAGGAAACAGAGATATTAAACCCTTAACGACCAACGACGTACAGGGTACGTCCTACAAAAAATAGTAGTTAACGACCAAGGACGTAGCATGTACGTCGTTAGTGTTTCCAAGCGGTGGAATTGATCCTGATCACTTCCAGCCACTTTAATGTTATTGCAGTGATGCACTCTAAAAATTGTGAAAAAGTTTATGAAAAAGTGAACTTTTTTTTTTATTTAATCGCATGTGGCGGTGAAATGGTGGCATGAAATATACCAAAATGGGCCTAAATCAATACTTTGGGTTGTCTGTCACGGATACCGGGCTGCAAGGGTTAAACCCTACAAACTCACCCCTGTTGTTTCTCAGTGGTTTTGGGCTCCTCAGAGCAACCACAATCTCTGGAAGCTTTTGTTTGCTTGTTTTGTGTTCTAAACTTGTTAAGAGAAAATCTGATGTATGATGGGGAAAACCCTCCAAGGCTGGCCGGGCTCCTGGAACTCCCGGTCGGCCACAGAAAAGCAGGATACCCGCTAACTTTAGCCCTGGTCGCTCCAGCAACCATGTGCCCCAGAACTCTGCTCTTTTGGCGATTAGTAGCCCCTAGGGAGGACAAGAGGTGTGGGAATTACTGGAGGGGAGCTCCTTTGGGAACCAGGGTTTTTGACACCCCTACCCCCATAACTTCAACAGGCTGTATCTCCGGTCCCCAGTGACAAATCATGCTGATTTTTGGACTGTGGCATCCGGGGACTGCTCCACCGGGATCACCCCGAAACTGCCACCCCTGTGTCCTGGGATTCTGTGGCTGCTATGGAGGTGCCAGTCTGTCTGGAGAGGCGGGAATGGCGGGAAAATTGTGGTATTGTTCCAGTACCTTATCAAGATGAGCTTTGTGTATGTGTGTTTTCAATAAAATTAGTTCCTGTTTCACCTGAATGCTAGTATGTCTAGTTATTTGGGTGGGCTCCTGCTAAAATCACTTTCCTGGGCTACATAGCAGCCTGTTCCAGGCAGAGGAAGGACCCTGAGTACTGGTGCTGTCGGGCATAAGGGGTGGTTATTTGCCAGCTACATAGCTGCAGTTGGCAGGGAGGAAGCAGGACTTGTTTGGCGGAGCTACCCAGTCGGTGTAGCCGGGGTATAAGTCACATTGGCTGGCAGCGGTGGGATCTGCTTCTTCCACATGATTCCTGCTGACAGAGGAGAAGGGCCACAGTAGTCGGTAACTATGGAAGTCGAATTTCTAAGGAGAGTACAGGAGGCGCTGGCCCAGCTGGACGGTCCTATTTACCAACAGGACGTGCTTGAACAGAGGGACCTGATCCACCGGGACCTCTGGTGGGAAGCTCTTCAACAGGAGCGGGACAATGGAAAGGTCCTCCCCACAAATGACACAAGGTTACGGGTTCGGCGGACCGTGAGAGTGCCTTTCCTGGGAAAACAGCCAAAGAAGGAATGGCTATCTGTTCTACATAGACTGGTCCAGTAAGAGATGTGGGTGGACGAAGGCTATCGGGCCCTCCAATGGCTGGAGGATGGCTCTCCCACAGAGGGCTTTGGCTTCCGTGGCCCAGGATTGCTATTTACAAAAAGGACAGAGGATCCACAGTTTGGGAGTGAGACGGACCAGGGTCTGGAGGATATCTCTGGGCTCCAAGAGGAACTGCTGGATCTCTTGGAGGAATCCTGGCTACTAGACAATCTGGACTTTATAATTGACCAGGAAGAGGCACTGGTCAAGGAATACAAGAGGCTGCTAGATCGCGTTAAGCAGCGTGCCAAGGGTATACAGATCTGGTGAGCAGCCCTCTGGGATTCATGGAGCTTGACCGTGGAGGAGTGGCAACAAAGAAAAAGGGAACTAGGGCTGCTGGATCCCGATCAGCAGTCTGGCTACGAGCTTATGGTCTTGGACCAGGGGGCCACCCTAGCAGAAGAGCTGGCAACAGGGCAGAGAGCTGCCGGCCTCTGCTCAGCCCCTGCAGCAGCTCTGGTAAACCAGGGAGAGGAGGTAGTCATCCTCCCTCCCCTTACACAGAACCCCTTTCTGGGAGAGGAGACAGTCGGTCTCTCTCCCCAGCAGCAGAGCCATCCCCTGGGAGCGGAGGTAGTCATCCTCCCTCCCCGTAAGCAGAACCCCTTGCACAGAGAGACGGATGTCGATAACTCTCCCCAGCAGCAGAACCCCTTCCCGGGAGAGGAGACAGTCGGTCTTTCTCCCCAGCGGCAGAGCCAGGAGAGGAGACAGTTGGTCTCTCTCCCCACGGCAGAGCCAGGAGCCGAGAGAGGAGACAGACGGTCTCTCTCCCCAGCGGCAGAGCCATCCCATGGGAGCGGAGGTGGTCATCCTCCCTCCCCGTAAGCAGAACCCCTTGCACGGAGAGACGGATGTCGATAACTCTCCCCAGCAGCAGAATCTCTTTCTTGGAGAGGAGACAGTTGGTCTCTCTCCCCAGCGGCAGAACCCCGTACAGAGAGCAGAGACAGCCGGTCTCCCTCCCCAGCAAAAGCACAGTTTCTCAGGGAGCGGAGGTAGTCGGCCTCCCTCCCCAGCAGCATATCCCATTCCCAGGAGGAGAGACAGCCCGTCTCTCTCCCCAGTAGCTCGGCATGATCTCTACCCTTTTTGCGCCCAGGAGTATTTCTCACCGGGGGCAGGCGTTGCATTGGGCAAGGAGGATAAAAGCTTATGCAGTTGGTGCCACATGGGCACCTGAGCTTTGCCTGCCCCACCTAGGAGCAACCTCACCCTCCGGTCTGGGGTGGGAATACAGCTGGGAAACCTGCACTGGTTTTGTTTGTGGGTGGATCAGCCGGTACTCAGAGTGTCACAGAGGGAGGCAGTATGGCCATGGAACTTAATGACACTGGAACTTGTGGGAGAGCAACCGTTTGGGAGCCGGCCTTGGCAAACTTGTTTGGTACTTTGCATTGTGCAACTATCCCTGTGCGCAGGGCGCAGGGGATAAATGCCAGCAGAAACCCCCCAGGGTGCCTCAAGCGCAGGGGAGATGGGATAACCATCATCCGAGAAGTGTAGGGCCACCATCGGACAGCCCCAGGCCGATCCGCTAAGGATCTAGCCGGGTCTGCCGAACTGGAAGTGGGGAGTTGTCAAGGATACTGGGCTGCAAGTGTTAAACCCCTACCCCTCTACAACCTCACCCCTGTTGTTTTTCAGTAGTTTTGGGCTCCTCAGAGCAACCACAATCTCTGGAAGCTTTTGTTTGCTTGTTTTGTGTTCTAAACTTGTTAAGAGAAGAGCTGATGTATGGCTCCTGGAACTCCCGGTCGGCCGCCTCACAACAGACACCCGCCTAACCCCTCTCAGGCTGCCCGGGCTCCTGGTCGGCCAAAGAACAGCAGGACACCCGCTAACTTTAACCCTGGTCGCTCCAGCAACCATGTTCCCTCAGAGCTCCGCTCTTTTGGGGATTAGTATTTTCTGACTGTGGCATCCAGGGACCAAGAGCTTTAAAATGACACTCTGGAAGTGCTGCCGCTCCCCTGGGATCACCCTGAAACCGCCACCCCTATGTCCTGGGATTAGATATCTGCTAAACTAGATTATTCCATCAGTTCAGTAGCCCAGAGAGCCGAGTGTGCCAGGGTGTATATATCTATAGTTACACTCTTATATCAGGGCATTATAGTGACATGATCATGTAGTATTATCACTATGCACCCTGCCAATCTATGTGTTTAAACCTCGCAAAAAGGCTAAACCCACAGGTAAAGTATGACTTAGGAGCCACAGAGAACGTTGGTTCAAATCGGTAACTGTTGGTTACCCAATCAGCAGGGTTAGTCACACAGCTGGGTAAGTGTAAAATAGATTGTATTATGTATATTCTATAGAAGATGATTATTGGTAAAAGTATTTTATATTTTTTCACTTAGGTTTAGTGAAAACAACAACTCAATTAAGGACCAGTAAACAGTAGATTTGCATAATCAACAAATGCAAGATAACAAGACAATGCTATAGGACTTTGTCTGAACTTTAAATGAGTAGTAGATTTTTTTCTGACAATTTTAAAAAGTTATGTCTATTTCCACTCCCCCAGTACCATGCAACAGCCATCAGCCAATCACAAATGCATACAGGTACCATGTGACAACCATCAGCCAATCACAAATGCATATACGCTTATTCTGTGAATTCTTGCACATGCTCAGTAGGATCTGGTGACTCAAAAAGTTTAAATATAAAAAAAATGTGCACATTTTTTTAATGGAAGTAAATTGGAAAGTTATTTTTTAAATTAGTGCTCTATCTGAATAATGAAAGTTTAATATTGACTTGAGTGTCATTTAAAATGGGCTGAACTTTAGAGAGATCATACCTATTTATCTAATCACATTCTACACACAGGAATGATTCCTTATCTCATCTCTGTCTGTAAACCAAAGCCCTTTATTTTTAGAGAACAATTTAAATTGAACATTTAGTACACATTAGTCCTACTAACAAATAGGAGTGTAATGTCTTCTGTTGGCCCTTGTTTACATAGCTTTTCGATATCCAATTTTCAGTATTCAATTTTGAGTACAGGTAGTGGATTAAATAGGCCAAAATCAGCAAGTTTTACTTGCTATAGTTTTAAAATGTGTGTGTGGATATTTTATTCCTCTATATATTACTGATATAAATGATGGTGCATTATATACATTTATACAAACTAATGTTATTGTCATAAAGGTCTTTGTCAGCTGTAAAACACAAAGACCTAAATACCATTGAGGTGGTAAATTGTGAAAAATAAGTGATAAAAACATTTATCCTCATTAAAGTCTATGGAGAATTTTTATGATACCACCAGTTTCCAAATCTGTTGGAACCATATAGAAAAATTACTTAAATCTATGCTTAAAGGGACAGTCTACTCCAGAATTGTTATATTTTAAAAAGATAGATAATCTCTTTATTACCCATTGCCCAGTTTTGCATAACCAACACTGTTATATTAATATACATTTTACCTCTGTGATTACCCTCTATCTAAGCCTCTGCACACTGCCCCTTATTTCAGTTCTTTTGTCAGACTTGTATTTTAACCAATTAGTGCTGACTCATAAATAACTCCATGTGAGTGAGTACAATGTTATCTATATGGCCCACATGAACTAGCACTGTCTAGCTTTTATAATCTGTAAACATGCACTAAATTAAGAGGCATCTTTCAAGCGATTAGAAATTAGCATAGCATAGCACAGCATATTGCAACAAAGAATACCAAGAGAACAAAGCAAATACGATGATAAAAGTAAATTGGAAAGTTGTTTTAAAATTGCATGTCCTACCTGAATCATGAAAGTTTCATTTTGGCTAGACTGTCCCATTAAATTACAGAGAGATATTTAAGAAAATACAAACTAGGTTACAAAGATGGGCTTCATTTCTGATAATTGTATCTAAAAAGATCATCTTAAAGAAAATAGTTATTCTCCCACTGAGTTTGTATCTATTAATATACTTTTTACCTCTGTGATTACCTTGTATATAAGCCTCTGCAGACTGCCCCTTATCTCAGTTCTTTTCACAGACTTGCATTCTAGCCAATCAGTGCTGACTCAAATAATTCCATGGGAGTGAGCACAATGTTATCTATATGGCACGTATGAACTAGCACTGTCTAGCTGTGTGAAACTGTCAAATGCACTGAGATAAGAAGCAGCCTTCAAGGGCTTAGAAATTAGCATATGAGCCTACCTAGGTTTAGCTTTCAATAAAGAATATCAAGAGAACAAAGCAATTTTGATGATAAAACCAAATTGGAAAGTTGTTTAAAATGACACGCCCTATCTGAATCATTAAAGGGACAGTCAACACAACATTTATAATGACTTATTCCTATGTAGTAGTTAATGTTAATGTAACCCCCTTGTAGCCCATGTTTAATGCATATATGTTTTTCGTTCAAAATCACTCACTTTTCATCCTCCGGCTGATTTGAAATGGCCGCCAGACCCCTCCTTTCCCAGACTTCATCCTAAATGAATGCTCTGTTGAAAGTAACTGCTCCGTGTCGAGCAAGTTCGTGCACGTCTTTTGCGCATGCGCATTGTATTTAAGAGTTTAGTCTCACAGACCCAAGTGCAAGCTCCTCTGAATTCTCCCTTGACTTCTAACCTGACTTTCACTGCATAATCCCCCCTCACAATTACTCTGCCATACGGTTCCTCCCTACAAAGCAGCCATGTCACGTAACACACAATACTTGCCGCTATACAAATGGCATGAGCCAGACACCATGGGGGGAGCTTTATAATATTGCCAGTAATTAATGCAAACGTCAGAATTCACACACTGGTAGCGCCAAGTGCAAACACCTTGCACATCAATAGAAAATAAAATGCAATGCATGTACTGGTGTCTTTAGTACTAGATACAGAACTGCACAATGTCAGACCACACACAGCCCAACCACTATAGTGTAATGTTACACCGAGATATTTCTGTCACAGCCCCCATACATAATACTATAAGTGACATTGTACAGTTCTGTATCTAGTGTAACACTGAATAATGAAAGAAATATATTAGGTTTAATGTCCCTTTAAAACTGACCATGCTACATATCTGCCCCAAGTTAGTCTGAGCAGGGGTGATAAGATCATGTAAAACAATACAAGTGTTGCTAACAAACTAATATAAACCCTTTGTCTACTCAGTAACAAGGTCAGATTGGCTCCTACAAATAAGGCAAACTATGTGGGGTTATTAGTTACTGTGCACCCCTCTGCGCTAGCTACTGTGCACTCCTCTGCCCCAGTTACTGTGCGCCCCTATGCGCTAGTTACTGTGCACTCCTCTGCCCCAGTTACTGTGCGCCCCTAGATAAAGTAGGGCTGATAATGTGTGCTTTGGGGGCACAGTGTGTATTAACCCTTCACTAGCACAGAGAGCAGCACAGTGTGTATTAACTCTTCACTAGCACAGAGAGCAGCACAGTGTGTATTAACCCTTCACTAGCACAGAGAGCAGCACAGTGTGTATTAACCCTTCACTAGCACAGAGAGCAGCACAGTGTGTATTAACCCTTCACTAGCACAGAGAGCAGCACAGTGTGTATTAACCCTTCACTAGCACAGAGAGCAGCACAGTGTGTATTAACCCTTCACTAGTACAGAGAGCAGCACAGTGTGTTTTAACCCTTCACTAGTACAGAGAGCAGCACAGTGTGTATTAACCCTTTACTAGCACAGAGATTAGCACAGTGTGTATTAACCCTTCACTAGCACAGAGAGCTGCACAGTGTGTATTAACCCTTCACTAGCACAGAGAGCAGCAGTGTGTATTAACCCTTCACTAGAACAGAGCAGCACAGCGTGTATTAACCCATTCACTATTATTATTAACCCCTTCACTAGCACATACAGCTGTAGTGGGTATTAACCCTCCACTAGCAAAGAGAGCAGCAGTGTTTATTAACCCTTCATTAACACAGGGAGCAGCAGAGAGTGCATTAACCCTTTCCTACAACAGAGCTGCACAGTGTGCATTAACTCTTCACTAGCACAGAGAGTTGAACAGTGTGCATTAACCCTTCACTAGCACAGAGAGTTGAACAGCACTTTAGTATCCCATTGCCTGGCACAAGCAGATGAATAACATGCACTAAAATAACAACATTTATAACAATTATAAACTTTTTAAGAAGACTAGAAAGTGACTAAAACGTTTTATCACACAATACACAGCCTGACTCACTCACCCAGCAACAGCTGCACAGGAACGATCCTAGAGTGAGTTCTGCTAACTCCTCCTTTAATGAATCACACAGCAGAATCTCACTCTAGGATCATATTACCAGTGTTGTTGAATCAGTGAACTGTTAGCTAACTCGTTTGCAATGAATCAGTCTGTTAACAGTTCACTGATTCAAAAGAAGTGAACTGTTTGCAAACGACTCAGTGAACTGTTAACTATAGTAACTCCTTTGCAATGAATCATTTAGATAACAGTACACTGATTCAAATATCAGGTCACACTCACAGCAGTTCTCAACAGACCCCTGCATTTACCCCCTAACTGCAACTTACATTAACCCATTCAGCATCCCATGTTTGTATATATATATATATTGTTGTTCTTCCTCTATATCTAAGCTAACTTTTACTTAGCAACAGCTACAAATTATATATATATATATATATATATATATATATATATATATATATATATATATATATATATATATATATATAATTTGTAGCTGTTGCTAAGTAAAAGTTAGCTTAGATATAGAGGAAGAACTATGAGGGGCCGTTAGGGACATAATTCAGCTTTGCTTATACTTTGTGTTTGTCACAGAATCGTTTACATCATATAGTGAGAAATATTTATCATATAATGAAATGCATATTCTATATAGTGAAATCCATATGTCATATACTGAAATCCATGTATCATATAATGAAATTGATATACTATATATTGAAATCCATATATTATATACTGAAATGAATATATCATATACTGAAATCAATAGATCACAGAATGAAACCCATATGCCATATAGTGAAATCGATATGTTATATACTGAATTGCATGGCATATACTGAAATCAATGTCATATACTGAAATGTATATCCTATATAATGAAATCCACATACCATATACTGAAAACCATATGCTGTATACTGAAATACATATGTCATATACTGAAATGTCTATGCTATATAATGAAATCCACATGTAATATACTGAAATGCATATATCATATACTGAAATCAATATTTCATATACTGAAATCAATATTTCATATATTGAAATCCATGTCATATACTGAAATATATGTCATATAATGAAATTCATATACTATATAGTGAAAAGCATATATCATATAATGAAATCCATATATCATGTGCTGAAATCCATGTCATATAAGGAAATGCATATTCTATATAGTGAAATCCATATTCTATATAGTGAAAATCATATTTTATATAATGAAATACATATTCTATATAGTGAAATCAATATACTATATACTGAAACTGATATGGAGTGAAAATTGTATTTTCATATACTGAAATTAGTCATCAGTCACATGACCCTGACCTTGCCCTGACCCTGGCTCCTTCATTCTACTTTTGCAGCCAAAGGAAGCAGTCCTAGGTGAGTAGAATCATGACCATCCTGTGTTCTCAGCTAGAATAGAGAGAGACCCCCAGACAATACAGGCCCTGGTCAGCCATGCACAACAGCCTCCAGACATAAAGATACATGTTAGGTTTACTCTGATGTGGGGGACACACATTGTAATCCTTGCTTCTTTCAAGGTAGCCATGAGTTTTAACATATGCATCATTATCATCTATCTGCATATCTATTTATCTAACATATATCTATCTATCTATACAGTATATATCTATATAGTATCTATCTATCTACAGGAGAGTTTAAATGCAGAATGCTTCCATGTATTGCCCACTTGCTGATCTGCCATACAGTGTATAACATTAGCAAGTTTGGGATTATAAAAGTGTGTAAAAAAACTTGCTTAAAGGGACAATAAAGTAAAAATGACACATACATGATTTAAATAGATCATGTAGTTTTAAACAACTTTCCAGTTTGATTTTATTATATAATTTGCTCCCTTCCCTTGGTATCCTTTGTTGAAAAGCAAATTTAGGCAGGCTCAGGAGCAGCAAAGCAATACTGATTGATAGCTGCTGATTGGTGGCTACACATATATTCCTCTTGTTCAGCTAGCTCACACTAGTGCATTGTCACTCCTTTGATAAAGGATACCAAGAGAATAAAGAAAATGTGATTATAGAAGTACATTGGAAAGCTGTTCAAAAAATATCTGCCCTATCTAAATCATACTTACACGGCTTATACAGAGTAGTTCAGAAACCTGTGCCTGGCTACCATGTTTTTTTTTCTTTCTTTAATTTTTAAATAAAGCTTTGCTAGATGATGACCTTGATAAATGAGTCTTACATGGCACGGTGCAGAGGTTTAGTAGGTACCGTAATATATATAAATATGATTTAGTAGGTACCGTAATATATATATATATATATATATATATATGATTTAGTAGGTACTGTAATATATATATATATGGGATTTAGTAGGTACTGTAATATATATATATATGATTTAGTAGGTACCGTTATATATATATATATATGATTTAGTAGGTACCGTAATATATATATATATGATTTAGTAGGTACCGTTTTATATATATATATATATATATATATATATATATATATATATATATATATATATATATATATATATATATATATGATCTAGTAGGTACCGTTATATATATATGATTTAGTAGGTACCGTTTTATATATATATATATATATATATATATATATGATTTAGTAGGTACCGTAATATATATATATATGATTTAGTAGGTACCGTTCATATATATATATATATATATATATATATATATATATGATTTACTAATCTAACGAAGGGCCAAAAGTTGGCCATTGAATCTTTAACCAAAAGAAATGATATAGTTATAAGATCTGCGGATAAGGGGGGCAGCATTGTGGTATTAAATAAAGCAGACTATATAAGGGAAGCCGAAAGGCAGATAAAGGATCCAGAAGTCTATCTACCCCTTTCTGGTGATCCTACTAATGCTTTCAAGTTGCAATTTCTTGAGCTGTTGGACGATGGACTGCAGGGGGGAATTATTGACCAAAATACTTTTGATTATCTATATATAAAAACACCTGTCATTCCTATCTTCCATCACCTCCCCAAGGTACATAAATCCTTGGAGGAGGTGAAGGGAAGACCCATTATATCTGGGATAGGATCTCTTTTTGAGAGTATGTCAGGTTGGTTGGAGTCTCTACTGCAGCCCATCGTCCAACAGCTTCCCTCCTTCCTCAGGGACACTACACATCTGCTGACTGGCTTAGAAAAGCTCATATGGAGCAATGAATGCTCATGGCTAACAGTAGATGTTGTTGGACTATATTCTTGTATACCACATCACTTAGGATTGAAAGCAATTAGATTTTCTCTTGATCATTATAGTAATTATGATACCAGTTTAAAAGAGTATATTCTAACATGTTTGGAATTCTTACTGGTTCATAACTATTTTAAATTTGATGATTCTTTTTATCTCCAAAGATGTGGGACCGCCATGGGTGCTAAATTTGCCCCGGCCTATGCTAACCTATTCATGGGCTGGTGGGAGCGGTCCCACGTCTTTGGAGATACTAACCCCTACAAACATCATATAAGATCATATAAAAGATACATTGATGATCTTTTGTTTGCAGTGGCGGCTCGTGGGTTATTCAAATGGGGGTTCACAATACATGAACTGGAGCTAAATACCACCTAGCAAGTATTTTATCATTGGTTTCAACTATAGCAGTGGAGATAGAGCAATACAGCAGTATTCATATTATCTGTATAGGTGGTGGCTTTAACAGGCAAAACAGCTACTTCAAATGACAAAATAAAGGTAAAGGAGCTAACTCCAGTGAGTAAAATGGATAATTGGAAACAGGTGGGTGGGTACGTGGGTGGAGCTGGAGAATATGTGGATCGGGGTTATCAACACCTGGTCCACATATTGGAGGGGGCAGGGCTGCGCTATATCAGCTGCTTAACAGCCAGACAGAGAGAGAAAGAGAAGAGAAAGAGAAGAGAGAGAAAGAGAGAGAGAAAAAGAGAAGAGAAAAAAAAGAGAGAAGAGAGAGAGGGAGGGGAGAGAGAGGGAGGGAGGGGAGAGAGAGGGAGGGAGGGGAGAGAGAGGGAGTGAGGGAGGGAGGGGAGAGAGAGGAAGGGGGAGAGAGAGGGAGGGAGGGAAGAGAGAGGGGGAGAGGGAGGGAGGGGAGAGAGGGAGGGAGGGGAGAGAGAGAGGGAGGGGAGAGAGAG
>NC_069503.1:84825632-84885632 GCF_027579735.1 Bombina bombina
CCGTAACTAGTGACTACAGAGAGAAAAGAGTCTACAAATGGCTATTAGGCCCAGAAGAAAGAAGAGTTGCCTTTAGGAATAGGAGACCTCGGGCATTTAAACCCAGAAATTTGAATACTGTTGAAAGTTCTGACAATAGCTCTGACCCTGAACAAGGTGAGGTAGTAGCTATGGGCACTACCACAGGCTCCCAACCCATGACCACCCGGTCAAAAAACGCCTACGGGGGAGGCCACACCCCAGGAGAAGTGGTCACAATCGCAAGGGGATCCTCCAGGGGGAGACCACCCCGACGGTGGCGTCGGGGGTGGCACTGAGCAATATAATCAATCTCAGCTCCCACCAACTAACAACTACTGAAATTGAAATATTGGAGAAAGGACTTAGCTTTGTACCTACTGCCAAATTAGACAGATTTGATTTGCATGTCGACCTATACAAATTTAATAGGAAACTTCGCCTTAAGGAGCATTTTGGGCAGACAGACGCCCAGGTGGAAAAATTCAGGAAACCAAGTAGACTTGATCCAAAATCCTCAAGTGCAAGTATCAGTACATATACACGGATGATAAAAGAGAACTTTGAAGACACATTGGACAAAGAGCATCCTACAAGAAACAACTTTTCTAAAATACAATGGAAGGCCTTGAAGGGGTTGAAGGAGAATCACAAGCTGGTAATCCGCAACGCGGATAAGGGCGGTGCAGTGGTCCTACAGGACTACCAGGACTATAGGGATGAAATAATATCCCAGCTGGATGATAACAAGACATACCGCAGACTAACACAGGATCCCACCTCTGAATTCAAAAGAACAATTGATAAATACCTGGATATATTATATTCAACTAATATTATATCAAAGGCTACATATGAATTTTTGCTGGTTGACTTTCCTATAACTCCTATCATATATACCTTACCTAAGGTCCATAAAGATGCGGTGCGACCTCCAGGACGTCCAATTGTATCAGCAAGGGGATCGATACTACAAACATTGGCTGTATACGTCGACGATATCCTGCAACCATTAGTCAGGCAGATGGACTCTTTCCTTCTGGATTCCATTGAGATGGTGAAATTACTACAGGGTATCGAAAACCTGACTGGGGATGATGTGCTGGTTACCCTGGACGTAACCAGCCTCTATACGGTTATACCGCACGAGGACGGTATGGCGGCGATCAAATCTACTCTTCTTAAATATCCCTATGTTGGTCCACCTGTTGATGCGGTACTACAATTATTGGAGTACTGTCTCAAGATGAATTACTTCAAGTTCGAGGCAGGATTCTATTTACAGATATCGGGCACAGCGATGGGGTCCAATGTGGCCCCATCCTATGCCAATCTGTACATGGCGGAGTTTGAGACCCTGGGTACGATGCTATTCAAGGATCCACGAGTAATATGTTTCCGCAGATACATATACGATCTATTCTTGATCTGGCGGGGTGAGCAACAAGACCTGATGACTTGGTTTGATGAACTGAACCAATCTAATACTAACCTAAAATTCAAGATGACTCACAATAAAAAAACAGTGGATTTTTTAGACCTAAGGATATACAAATCTGGTGAAGGCTTGAAGACCACGCTATATCAAAAACCAACCGACAGGAATTCAATCCTCCAAGGTACAAGCTGCCATCCACCTTTTTTGAAAAAAGCGCTGCCCAAATCCCAATTCAAGAGGGTCACACGGAATAATAGTGACCTGGAGAACAAAGCTATACAACTTGATGAGATGAGGATGAAGTTTGAGCTGCGGGGATATAATAAAGAACATCTGGATGTGGCTTTCAGTGAAGCCCATACCATTTCACAAAATGAGGCTCTAAAGAAAACAGTACCTGTGACACCATCCAGGGAACGGCTGATAATGACGACCACCTTTATGCCTGAGAAGGTCGCTCTACCTAACATTCTACGAGAAAATTGGGACATCATTTCTACTGACAAAAAACTGTCTTGCGAGTCTATGGACTTACCTATGGTTGGTTATAGGAGGGCGGCCTCTTTAAGAGACTTTCTGATGCGACCCGACAACAGACTTAGTTATAAGTCTAAAACATGGTTAGACACCACCAAAAATGGGTGCTTCCGATGCAGTGGATGCACTACATGTAGTGGGATGACCCAGAGTAAATTTTTCACACATCCGTGGACCAACAGAAAATTTACTATCAGACATAGAGTCACATGCACCACATGTTACATTATATACATGATCCACTGCCCATGTGGCAAGTTCTATGTTGGTAAGACACAGGACGATGCCCGCACCAGGATGGCCAACCATAGGTCGGCCATTAGGGCAGCACTTGAGAATGGTAAATCCGACCAACCAGTTGCCAGACATTTCTTGCAGGCAAGACATAGGAACACAGACTTACGTTTTATTATTATTGACCACGTCCCACCCCTAGTGAGGGGTGGTGACAGAGGTAGGGTGCTCTTGCAGAGGGAAAGTCGCTGGATTTTCACACTCGACACATTGGTCCCTAAGGGGCTAAATGTCTATTTTGATATGCAGTGCTTCTTGTAAGGACTACGATCCATTATTTGGTGTTGTTACCTAATTGTTCTTGAACTCCCCATCTGATTTGGGCTCTTAGGTTCTATTCTACATATTTTATCCCACTGGTTTAGTAACAGTATCATCTTAGATGTTTGATATCTATTGTTTGTTGCTTGAATGAATATTATGATGTTTGACAACACATGTGACAATAATGTGTAGGAGATAGATTATGATTGGTTGACCCACTTTGAGTATTGAAACTGTTCGGTTTTTGTTTCTGCCTACAATTTGATGTCTATACGCAGGGTCTGTATATTAAGATTGAAGTCTTGTTCCCCTTCTAGTACTGATAGTATCGTTTGCTAGGTCAGTGTACTAATGATAGCTAGCGTTACATGGCCGGCTTTTTGGTGTCTATATCAACCACTGCATATTAGGAGTAGTTATATTTACATTATTGGGCATTTCGCATTTATACATTTTTTATATGTGATATAACAGGTGATAGATTACAAAATTTTATCTAATATGGTTTACCATTTGATAGGATTACTGAGGGGCTGGTGAGTTACCTTGATCGCTTTACACGCTGAGTTTCGTTATAACTGACGTGTCTAACGTTGGGAGGCACATATATGGTTGCCTAGCAGCAATTTTTATTCCTGTTGCGCTGATGTTTAAATACTTGGTTTTTTTTCCCCTTTCACTGTGTGTGCAGTAGATTGTGGATATACACTTTATAGCACGTTTGATTTTCTGATTGACTACGTATGTTAAGTTTATTTGCGACCGATCTGTTAGATTTTGAGAAGTTGTGTACATGGTTGCTTAGCAACATTAGACATTTTTGTTTTGCCGATGTATATACTTATCTACTTGTGTGCTAACCATCGGAGTACTGTCACCTTGTTTCAAAGTGTTGAGTGTTATTCTGATACATCCTCTGTAAGAGATCCAAGCCGTTTTTTCATATAGAATTCTTAGGTAGTCGATACCATTATCATTAACACCATGTCTATACAGTTTTTCACATCACACCTACAAGTTATTAGTCACCAACTCTACGTTACTGTGTTCTGTGTACTTATGATTTTAAATTCACATGTTGATATTGCTGTTTTTATGTTTTTTGTGGTATCACAATTTTTTGCCTTGGTGACTCCAGGGCTTCTGTACTGACTCTTGCGCATGCGCAGTTGCGCTAGGAGGACGCCACAGACTCTGGCAGGATCGTCACCAGGTAAGCACTTAAATAGTTCACTGTTAAGTTGTTTTGTAAGGTCTGAGGAAGGGGGTGACCCCGAAAACGTTCACCTAAGTAAAGTCATTTCACTACTTAATACGGAGAGCGCCTTTCTTATTTCTTCTGGTATATATATATACATATACATATATACACATACACACACACAGTATATATATATATATATATATATATATATAGCATCAGAATGCACAAATGTAATACCTATCAATACATGCTTTAATTAAGCCAATGATTAAAGTTGCAAAGAAGAAACAGATAGAACTTACAACTTTGAAAGCTCAGCCATATCGATGTACAAGTTACACAACACTTCAAGACCTGCCGTTCTGCTTAGAGAGCAGTAAATCATTCCCCCGGCACCTCACACATAACTTGCAAGCACAGAGCAGCCTACGTGACCTTCTGCTCTGCAGGGTGCCTAAAGTTATAACGGCTACGACTAGCAGCAGCCAGCAGCACACAGAGTTAACCCTGTGTCTGCCAGACTGCCAATATGGGTTGCAGCATGTCTAAAAACGGCCCTGTCTGACAACAATGAGCAGTAAACTACCTACCTACTTGGGACTGGGAGTTGATTAGGAGATGCAAACGATGGCTTTATGATGCTGGCTTTACATTTACATCACCTTGCCATGCGCCACCACATGATATCTTGCCGGTTGCCGCCTTTCAAGACCTGCCGTTCTGCTTAGAGAGCAGTAAATCATTCCCCCGGCACCTCACACATAACTTGCAAGCACAGAGCAGCCTACGTGACCTTCTGCTCTGCAGGGTGCCTAAAGTTATAATGGCTACGACTAGCAGCAGCCAGCAGCACACAGAGTACAGAGTTAACCCTGTGTCTGCCAGACTGCCAATATGGGTTGCAGCATGTCTAAAAACGGCCCTGTCTGACAACAATGAGCAGTAAACTACCTACCTACTTGGGACTGGTAGTTGATTAGGAGATGCAAACGATGGCTTTATGCTGCTGCCTTTACATTTACATCACCTCGCCACACGCCACCACACGATATCTTGCCGGTTGCCGCCTTTGCACTGCACACTCAATAGTGTATGTTGCGCAGGGCATGTAGGTGGAGCTGGAGCCAGTTGGAGGAGACTGCAAGTAGTTGTGTAGTACTAGTTACAGCGTAACTGTTACGCCCCTGCCTCCTCCCACACACATAGTCAGCTCAGCTCTTAGTGTGCGAGTGTCACGTGACAGCTGGCTCCCGCACACTAAGAGCTGTGCGAACAGGAAGGCTATGGGCTGGCCTGTAGGTGGCGCTGCAGTCAATGCAGTTTTAAAGTGGAAAGTGCTTTTGCCTATACTTCTATGTATCGCACTGCACAGCATGTGCGATACATAGAAGTATAGGCAAAACAGCCCTTGCTTTCCACTTTCAGGTTTCAGCCCTGAGCCTAATATGCATGATGGATGATAGTTACACTGCACAGTCTCACAGACACAGGCAGCACACAGGAAAATAATACATTTATTAATAAATGTATACAGATTGGGATCTGTAGAAGAAATGGAGGGATTCATTCAGTATCTAAATGATAACCAGGTCAATTTACAATTTACCTACGTATTAGATAAAAGTAAAATAGCTTATCTTGATGTTTACCTTATGGGAGAACCTTCCACACAGAAAATTACAACAACGTTATACAGGAAACCAATTACCTCTAACACTATTCTGCATGCACGATCATGCCACCCGAGACATACAGGTTTTGGGGTGGCTAACGGCCAATTTATAAGACTGAAACGTAACTGTACCACAGATCAAGACTTTTACTTAGAGTCAGACACATTGAGACAGCAACTCCTAGAAAGAGGCTACAAAAAGAAAGTTATAAATAGGGCCTTTATAGAAGTGGATAGATTGGATAGAAAGGAAATGCTACAACAGAGTAGATATGGGTCCGAAAATAGGTTTAATGTACATAAACCAAACTTTATTACAACCTACAGTCCACAATTTAAAGCAATTTGTGACATTATTAACAAACACCTCCCTGTCTTAACAGGGGAGGATAGTCTTAGAGACCTAACCAGGGAAGGTCTTAACTATATTTCTAAAAAGGGACGTACAATTGGGAATTTAGTAGCCCCTAGCATGATAAAAAAAGCCTCTAACAACAGGAAGCAGTTGGCTACAGGTAAGAGGGCATTATAAATGTCACTTTTCCAATTGTATAGCCTACAGTCACACAATAGTAACGGACAAATTTCAGTCCAGAAGCACACAAAGGGTATTCTTATCGGACTCATGCACCAATTGCCGAACAAGTTTTGTCATTTACCTTGTGGAGTGCACACTCTGCAAAATGCAATATGTGGGGTGCTCCTCTCGTGAGGCACGCACACGCATTAGAGAGCACCTAAACAATATTGATAAAGAAAGGGATGTGTCTGACTTGGTGCATCATTTCATATATGAGCATAACAAGTCAGTCAATAGCTTCAAATGGCAAGTGATAGAAAGAATCTTTTCAAATCCAAGAGGGGGAGACAGAATGCAACGACTCTTATATAAGGAAGCATACTGGATCTTTACACTCCAGACTAGGCGTCCCAAAGGCTTTAATGTAGCTGGGGATATCATTAACTTTTGGAAGTAGCATACAATGATAAAAAAGTTTCAGTGAAGGATAATAACGATCTGAGGTATAGACATACACCTATTTAGGTAAAATGTAATACTCTTATAAAGGTTACATACAATGATGGTGAATTATAGAATCATTTAGAAAGATATTTTAATCAAGAGTTTTTGTTTAAAATAAGGTAATATCTTAGTTTACTTATGACTCTGTATCCTCTATCATTAAAGTTACTCTCACTTCATTCATTTTTTAGATTAAAAAGCCTAGATTCCATACTCCTATTTAATAATATATCTATTGATCAAACTATAATATATGGGTTCTCTAGCTTTCAAGATATTCTAGAGAGAGAATAATTATAAGGGTTGAAAAAGATAGTTTACATTTTCCAGCATGTATATTTATTTCTAACAGGAGAATGCACTCCATTTCTGCTTGTAAATGTTGGAATTGAACTTTTTGTCAATTTTTCAGTGTGTCTAATCTAATTATAGATAAATGTTCTAACATACTGCTCTTTAACATGGTAATAGATCTTCTGATAATTAGCCTGTTAAGATTGATTAATTGCACTGTGACCCCAGCTGTTTATCCTTAAGTATCACTAGAATAGTTCTTAAGGCATAACACCGGCTACACTTTGAGGTCTATGATTAAGGCTAAACTTTCCAGCCGAAACGCGTAAGACCGACTGGTAGCCTAAGGTCACAGCGCAATTACTAACTCTTTTTATATATTTTTTCTATTTTACCACCCTCATGTATAGTGTTTTTGCTTTTCACTGTGTTGGAATTTATTGAATAAGAGATTTTCAATAAACTCACCCCTTGTTTGAAGCCCGAGTTCGCTGGATCTCTTTGTTTGGAAGTAACCGTTATATATATATATATATTCCTGAAAAACAGTCGCACTCTCAGGTCTTTTGGTGAAACAAGTAAATACTCTTTTAATGAAACGTTTTCGGGGAATTCCTCCCCATCATCAGCATAAACATGAACTGCATCAAACAACCTTATATACAGACTGCAAATAATCAAAATAATTTCAAATACCTGTGTGTTAAGTGTCCTCTCAGTGTGGTGGCGCCAAACAGTGTGTGTGTGGAACGCATATTCTGCGTTCCACTGTGTGAACCGGAAGTGCTTAATGTGGTACTCTTTCCGGTATTATCAATATGCAAAAAAGTTTTTATTAGCAAATAAACTTGCAATGATTATATATATTTAACTGAAAATGTCAAAGTAACAAAGTGTACAGAAATTGTTTGTTATATATAACACGTGTTAACTGTGTATCACACTCTATGTGGATTACTCGCATTACGTGAATCAATCTTGCATGTGGATCTTCCCCATTCAACGATCTTATGTGTGCTCATATGTGTTATCATATTGTTTTTATGTGTTATCATATTGTTTTTACCCACTGTATTCTTTTCGGGCTCCCCCTGCTTGTTATTCTATGTGTGTCACTCTCGATCATCTGTATAAGTCTTGCATGAGGACACGCTATCATAGCCTGGTTGGCATAGGAACCGTTTGTTATGCCGGATCTACTTAGGCGGATGGATCTATTTGTCGCCCTTTATTTTATGTATCTTTACTGAGACATATGGGTAATGTTAGTTAACTTGGTACCCTGCAATTGTTGAACTAATTGCAAGGTTTTAATAATCCTCTATGTGTGTCACCTACATGCCCTAGAGCACACCTGTTAGGGATATGTGCGGGGGTTAGAGAGTATTCTCTAACTAAGGTTATGTAAACTATCTATATAATATCCCTATTGTAGTTAGGGTTCTTCTAAGATATCCATATGGGCTATGTGCTTAATACACATAAATAAAACTCAAAAATTTAAAAGTTAATAATAAAATATATAACATACATAAAATAAAGGCAACTCTAATATTTTTGCTACAATGTACACTTAGCGTTAGTTATATGTAATTGGTTTTGATGTTGTTCTAAATTGTATCTGTCCCTCTTATGTCCCCATACCCCTTATTCACAGTATATTAATTTTAACTTGCTTAATATATATTTAGACAAGCTGTTGTTTCCATATTAATCCATATGGTTACATTATGGCACATTGCTATATAATAACTTCCTTCCGGATTTCAGTTGTTAATTTTAGTATTATGTGATAGTCCCAGTTTAATGACCTTATGTGATGTTCTTGCACAACCTGACTTGGGGTAGAACTTCCTCAACTCGGGGGTTACTTCCATCCCCTAATTATTGTATGTCCATAGTTCATTATTCTGTAGCTCTATAGTGTTCCTGTTGGTTAATTTCTTGTGTCCTATATGTTGAAATCATCATCTGGACTTGATGTAGGTGGATGGTATCAAATGGAATTGCTGTATGTTTTAAGGCAGCTCAGTATTTTAAGTCTGAATGAGTTCTTGTGGGCAATTGGCAATAAGGGACCGAGTGCTGTTAATTTGGAGGGGATCATCTCCATGTCCCCCCCCAAAACAGATAGTGCGCCCTGCACTAAATAGTCTACCCCTCAAGGGGCCTGATTTCCAGTGCATCGTCACATACTACTCAAGGTCTGTTTGCCATGCCCCAGTTTGTATCTCTACTTAAATGAGTGCCTTAAAGTCTGGAGGGGAGTTTAGTCCTCCTGGGGCTATAGTGCCCAATCTATACATCCACTCCGCCTCTCTTCTTAACAGGGCCTTGTTCCTATCACCTCCCCTGTCCAGGGGGGGGATGTGGTCACTCAGGATGTACCTGATGGTGGACACCTGATGTCCCATTCTTGCACAGTGTCTGGCCACTGGTTGGTCCGAATCTCCTTGGTCTAACGCCAGCCGTATGGCCCGTCTATGGTTGGCCATCTTTCGCGGAGTGTTCCGCTCGTTTTGCCCACATAGAACCGGGCACATGGGCAAAATAACAGATATACTACAAATGCAGTGTTGCAGGATATTGAGTGTTTGATCTTAAACACTTTATTTGTATGTGGATGATGAAAATTCTTGGTTGCCATGAGGCCATTGCATGTTGTGCACCCTAGGCATCGATATGAGCCTTTGATGTTTATGTGGGTTGTGTCCATATAGCTTGATTTGGGGTCTGTGCGTACCAAGCTGTCCTTAAGATTAGTACCCCTCCGGTATGCTATCATCGGTGTCAGGTTGTGCGTAAAGGTCAGTTTAGGGTCAGACTGTACTATTGGCCAATGTTCTCTTAATATTTTTCCAGCCTGTGTAGTATTGGGTGAGAACGTTGTTGCCATTATCAGTTTGTTGGGTTTCTCTGTCAGATTGTCCTTATATATAAGACTGTCCTGGGTATATGGGAGGACTTCTTTTAGGGTACTGTCAACTATCTGTTGCTTGTACCCCCGCTGCAAAAATTTGTCCCTCATGAGTTGCAACTGTGAGACCCCTGTAGCAATGTTGGAATTGTTGCGCACGACCCTAGTCATCTGGGACTTGACTATACCTTTTAATAGGGCTGGAGGGTGACAGCTGGTGGCGCTTAAAATAGAATTTCTATCAGTAGGCTTACTGTAGAGTGTGGTTCCTAAGACACTACCTTCTATGTAGATATTAAGATCTAGGAATTGTATCTCTTTGTGATGGTGTGTAATCTTGAACCTCACTGGTGTAGGGGTATTATTCCAATCCCTGAACCAGTCTAACAGTGCCTCTTGCCCCCCCGCCACACCATGAACACATCGTCGATGTATCTTACATGGAAGATAACCCGCGATGTGTCTGTGCTCCTCAGGAATTGGTTTTCAAACTGAGACATATATATGTTGGCATACGATGGGGCCATATTCGACCCCATCACCGTGCCAGTTAGTTGCAGATAAAAGGATGTCTCAAAGCAGAAATAGTTCCTTGTGAGGCAGTATTCCATTAGTGTCAAGAAGAAGTCAATAGGGGTCCCTCATACTGTGTACTCTCTATGAGGTGTTGTTTAGTTGCCATGAGTCCTGTGTCATGTGGGATGATAGTGTAGAGACTGTTGACATCCAGGGTGACCAGGATGTCACCAGTCTCCACACGCACATCCCTCATCTTCCTGATTAAGTCATTGGTGTCTGAAATATATGATCTGACTGTCTTAACGATAGGTTGAAGGAAAATGTCTATTACTTGTGCCACAGGCTGTGTGAGTGACTGTACAGCTGAAACTATCGGCCGCCCAGGCGGGTGGTCTAGAGTTTTGTGTATTTTCGGGGTGGTGTACAGAATTGGGATTCTCGGGTGTGTTGTGGTGCAGTACTCAAAGATTTGTTCCGTTAGATATCCTTGTTCAAATCCTAATTTTAGGATACCATCCAGTTCCTTTTTGTATTTGACCGTAGGGTCACCTGGTAGCTCTCTATAGGTGTTGTTATCAGTCAATTGCATGAGTATGTCATCTCTGTAGTCCTCATAGTCCATTAGGACTATTTCTCCACCTTTGTCGGCGGGGCGGATGACCAAAGCATGGTCATCTTGTAAGGTTTTAATAGCAGCTTTTTCTATGTGTGTGAGATTGTATCTCCATTTGTTGGTCTTTCTGTGTGTTTCCATGTCTTGTGCTACTAGCCTCATAAAGGTCTTAGTGCTAGCACTACTATTTGATGGCTCAAACGTACTTGGCTTTTTACACTTATGTACAGGGCTTGTTTGTTCAGGTCTTATTGGAACATTCTGAAAATATTCTTTAATTTTCGTTGTCCGATTTAATTTGTGTAAGTCTAACTTAAGGTCCATTTCTGTAGTGTTGTGACTAGGTATAAAAGATAGACCTTTATTCAACATAGAGCTTTCTGCTGCTGTAAGGACATGTTTACTAAGGTTGACCACTATATCCTCCGTCTGTTGCGGCGTGTGGGTCTGTACCTGCCCCCTTGCCCTCCTGATGTGTGGTCTAAAGTTCCTCCCCCTCCTCTGCGTGACCTCGTAGTAAACCCTAAAAAATGATCTGGGGTAGATTGTCCCCTATGTATATATGGGGGGTGGTATGGAGGTTGAGTCTGGTATGTATTTAGTGATGTAGGTGTGTGTCGTGTAATGCTAGTGTCTGTTTCTGATGACTCAGCACCACTAGTGTCAACTGTTGTGAATTGTACTCTCCTAGGTCGATAGGGTCTCCTGGCCCTACCTTCTAGTGAATTAGTTAACCACTTGTAAACTCTGCCATTGGTGTAGTCTGCTTTCACTGACTCCAGTTTTCTATTTTTAAATACTAGTAGTTCAGTTTTATATTTATCAACTTGTTGTTGTAGTTTAGTAAGCCAATTCTCTTGTTGATCTGTTACTAGTGTCTCATTATGTGTTTGTTCAAATATCACTATCTCATTTTTGACCCTGTTGAGTACTATAGTGACTTCCTCTATTACAAGTAAAATCAAATCTAGGGAGCACTTATTTAATATATGGCACCACTTTCTTCTGAATTCAGGGTTGTCCCTGCCTATTGTAGGGATATTTTTTACCCTGAAGCCCCTAGGAATGTGGCTCAATCTGTGATATTCTGAAAGATAACTACCATGTAGTGTCAAATCTATTTCACGTTTCTTGAGTTTCAATAGATTGTGGTATATATTAACAGGGGTCTCACCAGTAGCTGCTCTGTTGATAGGGGCGAAGAGGATCCTTGCCGCGTCATCTGGGGTATATGTGACAGTGCCAATCTGGGCCCCACGGGCTTGCGCTCCTGCATCTGGATCTTGTTCAGCAGTGCTTGTCCCAATTGGAGGAAGTGTCAAAGGAGAGAGAGGTACTGGCTCCATTGGTATAGATGAGTCTGCTGAATGCTGTAAAAGTACACAACCAAAGTGAGTGAGGTACTGGTTCAGGGATTGGAATAATACCCCTACACCAGTGAGGTTCAAGATTACACACATCTGACAGAGAAACCCAACAAACTGATAATGGCAACAACGTTCTCACCCAATACTACACAGGCTGGAAAAATATTAAGAGAACATTGGCCAATAGTACAGTCTGACCCTAAACTGACCTTTACGCACAACCTGACACCGATGATAGAATACCGGAGGGGTACTAATCTTAAGGACAGCTTGGTACGCACAGACCCCAAATCAAGCTATATGGACACAACCCACATAAACATCAAAGGCTCATATCGATGCCTAGGGTGCACAACATGCAATGGCCTCATGGCAACCAAGAATTTTCATCATCCACATACAAATAAAGTGTTTAAGATCAAACACTCAATATCCTGCAACACTGCATTTGTAGTATATCTGTTATTTTGCCCATGTGCCCGGTTCTATGTGGGCAAAACGAGCGGAACACTCCGCGAAAGGATGGCCAACCATAGACGGGCCATACGGCTGGCGTTAGACCAAGGAGATTCGGACCAACCAGTGGCCAGACACTGTGCAAGAATGGGACATCAGGTGTCCACCATCAGGTACATCCTGATTGACCACATCCCCCCCTGGACAGGGGAGGTGATAGGAACAAGGCCCTGTTAAGAAGAGAGGCGGAGTGGATGTATAGATTGGGCACTATAGCCCCAGGAGGACTAAACTCCCCTCCAGACTTTAAGGCGCTCATTTAAGTAGAGATACAAACTGGGGCATGGCAAACAGACCTTGAGTAGTATGTGACGATGCACTGGAAATCAGGCCCCTTGAGGGGTAGACTATTTAGTGCAGGGCGCACTATCTGTTTTGGGGGGGGACATGGAGATGATCCCCTCCAAATTAACAGCACTCGGTCCCTTATTGCCAATTGCCCACAAGAACTCATTCAGACTTAAAATACTGAGCTGCCTTAAAACATACAGCAATTCCATTTGATACCATCCACCTACATCAAGTCAAGATGATGATTTCAACATATAGGACACAAGAAATTAACCAACAGGAACACTATAGAGCTACAGAATAATGAACTATGGACATACAATAATTAGGGGATGGAAGTAACCCCCGAGTTGAGGAAGTTCTACCCCAAGTCAGGTTGTGCAAGAACATCACATAAGGTCATTAAACTGGGACTATCACATAATACTAAAATTAACAACTGAAATCCGGAAGGAAGTTATTATATAGCAATGTGCCATAATGTAACCATATGGATTAATATGGAAACAACACCTTGTCTAAATATATATTAAGCAAGTTAAAATGAATATACTGTGAATAAGGGGTATGGGGACATAAGAGGGACAGATACAATTTAGAACAACATCAAAACCAATTACATATAACTAACGCTAAGTGTACATTGTAGCAAAAATATTAGAGTTGCCTTTATTTTATTTATGTTATATATTTTATTATTAACTTTTAAATTTTTGAGTTTTATTTATGTGTATTAAGCACATAGCCCATATGGATATCTTAGAAGAACCCTAACTACAATAGGGATATTATATAGATAGTTTACATAACCTTAGTTAGAGAATACTCTCTAACCCCCGCACATATCCCTAACAGGTGTGCTCTAGGGCATGTAGGTGACACACATAGAGGATTATTAAAACCTTGCAATTAGTTCAACAATTGCAGGGTACCAAGTTAACTAACATTACCCATATGTCTCAGTAAAGATACATAAAATAAAGGGCGACAAATAGATCCATCCGCCTAAGTAGATCCGGCATAACAAACGGTTCCTATGCCAACCAGGCTATGATAGCGTGTCCTCATGCAAGACTTATACAGATGATCGAGAGTGACACACATAGAATAACAAGCAGGGGGAGCCCGAAAAGAATACAGTGGGTAAAAACAATATGATAACACATAAAAACAATATGATAACACATATGAGCACACATAAGATCGTTGAATGGGGAAGATCCCACATGCAAGATTGATTCACGTAATGCGAGTAATCCACATAGAGTGTGATACACAGTTAACACGTGTTATATATAACAAACAATTTCTGTACACTTTGTTACTTTGACATTTTCAGTTAAATATATATAATCATTGCAAGTTTATTTGCTAATAAAAACTTTTTTGCATATTGATAATACCGGAAAGAGTACCACATTAAGCACTTCCGGTTCACACAGTGGAACGCAGAATATGCGTTCCACACACACACTGTTTGGCGCCACCACACTGAGAGGACACTTAACAAACAGGTATTTGAAATTATTTTGATTATTTGCAGTCTGTATATAAGGTTGTTTGATGCAGTTCATGTTTATGCTGATGATGGGGAGGAATTCCCCGAAAACGTTTCATTAAAAGAGTATTTACTTGTTTCACCAAAAGACCTGAGAGTGCGACTGTTTTTCAGGAATATTTATTGCATGTTTGCACCTAGGCAGATGACCACTGGAGGGTAACACTGTACACTGGATGGGATTATATATAGGTATTGGCATCATGTTTCAATAGCACTGATATCTATCACTTAGGAGTCCTTAAACCTATTTTATCTGTAATTATGGATCATATATATTCATAGTAATACAATCCACCACATAGGGATAAATAGCGGTCTCACTATGGTTTCTGACATAGCAACATCACCATAGCAACCCAAGTTAGGTAGGATACACTAGACGTAATGCACGTACATTACGTCATGACGCAGACACGTCAGTAACGTCACGCAAATACACGCAGGCCCTCAACCAACTACGCCCACATTACGGACCCTAGAAAAGGAGCTCCATCTACCTGTCCACTCACTCTACCTCTGAAGAAGAAGTTACGAGATACTTCAAAACGCGTAAGGTCTTTATAGTGGGCGGACAGGGCCTGACACTCTACCCATACGGACTGAATACCACTTTTAAATCTTTTAATAGATGTCAACTTGTGATTTTAAATACGCACTTTTTATACATTGCTTATTTTAAACCTCCGCTATATCAGAAAGCACACAGATATTCATGCTATAGCGGAGCTTCTTTAGTTGCACAGTAAGCTTTATCCGTATCTTGCACAGCATACCACACTCATTATTATTATAAAACGTTAATGGTAACGCTGCAAGTCTGAAAGATAACAGACATCAGGAATCGAAGAGGTTTACCACTTTACAGTGGTCTAAGTCAAATCCTCACATCTAGGAATACTCTGCAGCTTACACACTATACTGTTCTTGTAAATAGAGGGCATAGTTAGATCAGCCCCTCTAGTCCTATACATCGGTGCTGCACTATTAGCCTAAAGGCACACAACATATTCCAGCTATTCCTAGCACAGTGTATAGTGATTTTTACCTAGTGACTTTGTACTAAGGACAAGTGTTTTATCATCCAACACCTGGACTACTATTCCATCGCTTTTCTCACCAACACCTAAGGATACAGCTATAAGAGTTGCATATTTGTTTGTCACTTACCTCATGTCGATTGAGGGTTTTTAATGTAAGCGCATTTGATTATGAAATAAATATATTTTTATTGTGTCAAAACAATATTATGCTATGTGCTTTTGTTTTCTTTCCATGAACCACGTCTTGACTGCACTCTGAGGGGAAGGAGATTCTCACCACCTAGAGGCATTACCTCCTCCTAAAGGACAAGAATCAAACATTCCTACCACCATTGCAAGAAAGATATAACAGACGGATTAAAGTCTACCCAAAGAGAGTCCAGGATCTTCATTCTTGTAAAGAATTTGAACAAGAGGACCCATTCGAACAACAGGCCTCCAAGAACAGCACCAGGACACAGGAGAACTATCCTAGTGAATCATCTTTAAACCTGGGCAAATCGCTTACCTCATATGATTGAGGCCACAGCTGGTAAGCAGAAATTTCACTAATGAATCCACAATTTGTGATGATATTCAACTTCTAAGACGTTTTCCAAACTTTCAATAGAGATATATACTTTTGGACCTACTTATTGTTAAAAGTATAGCTGAGCGCCTCTACCACATGTTGAAATTGTTCTCTTTGTATACTATTTCTACAGAGTCAGGGGTACTCTGTTTCAATATAGAGGCAGCACGTAATCATATACTAGTCTGACTACACTCAGACCACATATAAACATTACTATTCAGGTATTACTTATATCCACCTGATAATAACCTTAATTTGATATATATATCAGTAATACATCCTAGATCCTAGCGCAGGTGAACTCTTTCTCATAAATATATATATATATGATTTAGTAGGTACCGTAATATATATATATGATTTAGTAGGTACCGTTATATATATATATATATATATATATATATATATATATATATATATATATATATATATATATATATAATTTAGTAGGTACCGTTATATATATATATATATATATATATATATATATATATATATATATATATATATATATATATGATTTAGTAGGTACCGTAATATATATATGATTTAGTAGGTACTGTAATATATATATATGATTTAGTGGTGACAATTATTAGTGCCCCCCAGTTCTGACTGTGGTATCTTATGTGTCCCCCTATATATTGTTCCCAGAGTCACCACTGCTGCACAAAGTCTGCTGACAGCAGCAGTGAGTGCAGAAGTGTAGCTGCAGATTGCAGAAGCATGGGAGGAAGAGAGGTCATTTTTACTTAAAGGGACAGGAATCCCCCAAAATTTATTTCATGATTTGGATAGAACATACAATTTAAAAAAAAAAATCCAATTTACTTCCATTATCAAAATTGTTTAGTTCTCTTGTTATCTTTTGCTGAAGAAACAGCATTGCACTACTGGCAGCTAGCTGAACACATCTATTTAGCCAATCACAAGAGACAAATGTGTGCAGGCACCAATTAGCATCAGCTCCCACTAGTGTAGGATATGTGCGTATTCTTTTTCAACAAGGGATACCATGAGAACGAAGCACATTTTAAAATAGAAGTGAATTGAAAAGTGTCTTAAAATTACTTGCTCTATCTGAATCATGCTAGTTTAATTTTGACTTTCCTATCCCTTTAAGTTATAGGGGCCTATTTAACAATGTGCGGGCGGACGTGAGCCACTGTAGCAGATCTTGCCTGCCGCACATTGATAAATTCCCGACAGCATATGCTGTCGGCATTTATCTTACATTTCCAACCAGCCTGAAGGATTGCATGGAAACTGCTTGAGTCTGAAGGATCGCGCAGAAACAGCTGCATTTGCAGCTTGTTAAATTGGCCCCATAGTGTGGCTGTCTGTCATCAAGAATTTCCTAAATTATAGCTAAATATTCCTATTATTAAAATAAGAGATTGAAATTATATTGCTTTATTTATATCAAATTAAACGCTGTATGCAAATAAAGCATTGACTTTGTTTCTAATAAAAACATATTCACTTTACATCTATCTCTCTCTCTTTGTCTGAATCTATCTATCATCTGTCTGTCTATCATATATCTGTCTATCATATATCCGTATCTATGTCTGAATATATCTATCTATCTATTTATCTATCATCTCTCTCTCTCTCTCTCTCTCTCTCTCTATATATATATATATATATATATATATATATATATATATATATATATCTGTCTGTCTAGCTATAATATATCTATTTTTATATCTATTTATCTATCATTTATCTATATATATATATATATATATATATATATATATATCTGTCTATCTATCTATCTATCTATCTATCTATCATCTGTCTGTCTGTCTAGCTTTCGTATATCTATCTATTTGTATATCTATCTATTTATCTATCGTCTATCTGTATATGTATCTATCTTTTTATCTCTCTATCATCTATCTCTATATATCTATCATCTGTCTGTCTATAATTTATCTATCTCTGTATCTATCTTTCTATATATCATCTGTCTGTCTATCATCTGTCTGTTTAGCTATCAAATATCTATCTATTTGTATATCTATGTATCTATCAACTATCTATCTGTATATCTATCTGTTTATCTCTCTTTATCATCTATCTCTATATATCTATCATCTGTCTGTCTATACTCTATCTATCTATCTATCTATCTATCTATCTATCTATCTATCTATCTATATCTCTATCATCTATCTATTATTTATCTATCAATCATCTGTCAGTCTATCTTTCTATATATCTATATACCATCTGTCTGTCTATCATCTATCTGTCTGTCTGTCTAGCTATCATATATCTATCTATTTGTATAGCTATCATATATCTTTCTATCTATCTGTATATCTATTTGTATATCTATATATCTATCTATCACCTGTCTGTCTATCTATCTTTCTATCAATCAATCATCTGTCTGTCAATCATCTATGTGTCTAGCTATCATTTATCTATCTATCATCTATCTCAATATCTATCTATCTATCATCTAGATGTATCTCTCTCTCTATCTCTATAGCTTTCGTCACACAATCGGTTACATCATACAGTGAGAAATGTGTTTCATATAATGAAATACTTATTCTATATAGTGAAATTGTGACTATCCTGTGTTTTCTAAGCTAGAACAGAGAGAGACCCCCAGACAATACAGACCCTGATCAGAGACCCCCAGACAATACAGACCATGACCAGAGACCCCCAGATAATACAGACCCTTATCAGAGACCTCCAGACAATACAGACCCTGATCAGAGACCCCCAGACAATACAGACCCTGATCAGAGACCCCCAGACAATACAGACCATGATCAGAGACCCCCAGACAATACAGACCCTGATCAGAGATCCCAAGACAATGCAGACCCTGATCAGAGACCCCCAGACAATACAGACCCTGATCAGAGACCCCCAGACAATGCAGACCCTAATCACACATGCACAACAGCCTCCAGACCTAAAGATACATGTCAGGTTTACTCTGAGATGGAGAACACAAATTGTAATCCTTCATTCCTTTAAGAAAGCCATGAGTTGTAACATATGCATCATTATGTATTTGTCTTTTTCTATATTGCCAGAATGGATCCAAGAAGGGCTGAAGGATTCGTCGGGGAGCTTTTAGAAAGGACAGATCTGCATGAAGTGCTCAGTTCTGTTCTTGATCAGCAAAGGAAGCCTCATACCCACAGCTCATTGTACTAGCACTGAAGAATTATCCCAACTCTTTAGGCCTAATAGGCAAAATAAAAATGTGTACAAGATTATCCAAGATACTTTCTCAGGAAAAACTTTAAGCTATATTTTATCTATCTGTCTGTTTGTCTATTTATTTATCATCTATATATCTATCTATCTATATATCTATCTATCTCTATCTACCTGTCTCTCTATGTCTGAATTTATCTATCAATATATCTAACTGTCTGTCTCTCTAAGTTTGAATCTATCTATCATCTATCTGTCTGTCTAACTATCATATGTCTATCTATCTATTTGTATATCTATCTATCAATCATCTTTCTATCATCTATCTGTCTGTCTAGCTATCATATATCTATCTATCTATTTGTATATCTATCTATCAATCATCTATCTATCTATTTGTATATCTATCTAGTTATCTTTCATCTATCTATCTGTATATCGATCTATATATTTATCTGTCTGTGTGTCAATCATTAGTCTGTCTGGCTCTCTAAGTTTGAATCCATCTATAATCTTTCTGTCTATCATCTGTCTTTCTGTCTAGCTATCATATATCTATCTATTTATCTATCTATCATATGTATGTATGTATTGGGTACTTGTAAAGCGCAGCTAATCATCTGTAAACGTCTCAAGGCGCTGTTCATTTTATCGACCTCGGAAGGATGAAAGGCTGAGTGGACCTCACCGGGGATCAAACCTGCAACCCTTGGGTTGCTACAGAGCTCAGCCACAGTGCCTGAGCTATATGTCTGTCTAGCTATCATATATCTATCTATTTATCTATCATCTATCTATCATCTGTCTGTCTAGCTAACATATATCTATCTATTTTTATATCTATCTAGTTATCTATCATCTATTTATCTGTTGATGATGAACCAATGACAAGAGAGATCTATGTGTAGACACCAAGCAGCAGCCATCAACCAGTATTGTTTTGCTGCTCCTGAGCCTGCCTAGATCTGCTTTTCAACAAAGGATACCAAGGGAAGGGAGCAAATAATATAATTAAAACTGGAGAGTTGTTTAAAACTGCATGCTCTATTTGAATTGTGAAGGCGCAATTTTAACTTTATTGTTTTCTCACACACTTTTAAAATCTCAAACTTGCTAATGTTATACACTGTATGGCAGATCAGCAAGTGGGCAATACATGGAAGCATTCTGCATTTTAACTCTCCTGTAGATAGATTGACAGATAGATAGATACAGGGCTTTTTTCTGCTGGTACACTGTACCGGAACCTCTGCACACCGTACCAACACCTCTTCAAAGCTCAGTTGGCTTCATTAGAGCAACAGGGAATACATACATTTTTTTTATTGGTTTCAATCAGTGCTATGACACACAATATTATAGGGCGCGGATATGAGTACATTTTGTATATTGTGAGAGACAGCCCCGTGACTGCACCCAGACCACACCTTGAATAACAGGTGACCGGCTGCTAGCAGGGAGTTTAATTTTCATCTGCTGACTTCTCCGATTTGTAGGAAGTGGGTGGTTAATCAGGGGTGTATGTAGTCTGGGAACAGTAAGTACAGGTATACGGGCTGTCAGCAAGTGGGTGGTTAATAAGGGGATTATGTAGTCTGGGGCACAGTAAGTACAGGTATACGGGCTGTCAGCAAGTGGGTGGTTAATCAGGGATATATGTAGTTTGAGGCACAGTAAGTACAGGTATATGGGCTGTCAGCAAGTGGGTGGTTAATAAGGGGTTTATGTAGTCTGGGGCACAGTCAGTACAGGTATATGGACTGTCCGCAAGTGGGTGGTTAATCAGGGGTATATGTAGTCTCTAGCACAGTAAGTACAGGTATATGGGCTGTTAGCAAGTGGGAGGTTAACCAGGGGTATATGTAGTCTGGAGCAAAGTAAGTAAAGGTATCTGGACTGTCCGCAAGTGGGTGGTTAATCAGGGGTATATGTAGTCTGGGGCACAGTAAGTACAGGTATATGGGCTGTCAGCAAGTGAGTGGTTAATCAGGGGTATATGTAGTCTGGGGCACAGTAAGTACAGGTATATGGGCTGTCAGCAATTTGTTGGTTAATCAGGGATATATGTAGTCTGGGAACAGTAAGTACAGGTATACGGGCTGTCAGCAAGTGGGTGGTTAATCAAGGATATATGTAGTCTGGGGCACAGTAAGTACAGGTATACGGGCTGTCAGCAAGTGGGTGGTTAATAAGGGTTTTATGTAGTCTGGGGCACAGTAATTACAGTTAAATGGGCTGTCAGCAAGTGGGTGGCTAATCAGGGATATATGTAGTCTGGGGCACAGTAATTACAGTTAAATGGGCTGTCAGCAAGTGGGTGGTTAATCAGGGATATATGTAGTCTGGGGCACAGTAAGTACAGGTATACAGGCTGTTAGCAAGTGGGTGGTTAATCAGGGATATATGTAGTCTGGGGCACAGTAAGTACAGGTATGTGGGCTGTCAGCAAGTGGGTGGTTAATCAGAGATATATGTAGTCTGGGGTACAGTAAGTACAGGTATATGGGCTGTTAGCAAGTGGGTAGTTAATCAGGGATATATGTAGTCTGGGGCACAGTAAGTACAGGTATGTGGGCTGTTAGCAAGTGGGTGGTTAATCAGGGGTATATGTAGTCTGGGAACAGTAAGTACAGGTATACGGGCTGTTAGCAAGTGGGTGGTTAATCAGTGATATATGTAGTCTGGGTACAGTAAGTACAGGTATGTGGGCTGTTAGCAAGTGGAAGGTTAATCAAGGATATATGTAGTCTGGGGCACAGTAATTACAGTTATTTGGACTGTCAGCAAGTGGGTGGTTAATCAGGGATATATGTAGTCTGGGGCACAGTAAGTACAGATATTTGGGCTGTCAGCAATTTGTTGTTTAATCAGGGATATATGTAGTCTGGGGCACAGTAAGTACAGGTATATGGGATATCAGCAAGTGGGTGGTTAATAAGGGATATATGTAGTGTGAGGCACAGTAAGTACAGGTATATGGGCTGTCAGCAAGTGGGTGGTTAATCAGGGATATATGTATTGTGAGGCACAGTAAGTACGGGTATGTGGGCTGTCAGCAAGTGGGTGGTTAATAAGGGATATATGTAGTCTGGGGCACAGTAAGTACAGATATTTGGGCTGTCAGCAATTTGTTGTTTAATCAGGCATATATGTAGTCTGGGGCACAGAAAGTACAGGTATATGGGCTGTCAGCAATTTGTTGTTTAATCAGGGATATATGTAGTTTGATTCACAGTAAGTACAGGTATGTGGGCTGTCAGCAAGTGGGTGGTTAATATGGGTTTATGTAGTTTGAGGCACAGTAAGTACAGGTATATGGGCTGTCAGCAAGTGGGTGGTTAATAAAGGGTTTATGTAGTTTGAGGCACAGTAAGTACAGGTATATGGGCTGTCAGCAATTTGTTGGTTAATCAGGGATATATGTAGTTTGAGGCACAGTAAGTACAGGCATATGGGCTGTCAGCAAGTGGGTGGTTAACAGGGGATATATGTAGTCTGGGGCACAGTAAGTACAGATATTTGGGCTGTCAGCAATTTGTTGTTTAATCAGGCATATATGTAGTCTGGGGCACAGTAAGTACAGTTATATGGGCTGTCAGCAAGTGGGTGGTTAATAAAGGGTTTATGTAGTTTGAGGCACAGTAAGTACAGGTATATGGGCTGTCAGCAATTTGTTGGTTAATCAGGGATATATGTAGTTTAAGTACGGGTATGTGGGCTGTCAGCAAGTGGGTGGTTAATAAGGGATATATGTAGTCTGGGGCACAGTAAGTACAGATATTTGGGCTGTCAGCAATTTTTTGTTTAATCAGGCATATATGTAGTCTGGGGCACAGTAAGTACAGGTATTTGGGCTGTCAGCAATTTGTTGGTTAATCAGGGATATATGTAGTCTGGGGCACAGTAAGTACAGGTATTTGGGCTGTCAGCAATTTGTTGGTTAATCAGGGATATATGTAGTTTGATTCACACTAAGTACAGGTATGTGGGCTGTCAGCAAGTGGGTGGTTAATATGGGTTTATGTAGTTTGAGGCACAGTAAATTCAGGTATATGGGCTGTCAGCAAGTGGGTGGTTAATAAAGGGTTTATGTAGTTTGAGGCACAGTAAGTACAGGTATATGGGCTGTCAGCAATTTGTTGGTTAATCAGGGATATATGTAGTTTGAGGCACAGTAAGTACAGGTATATGGGCTGTCAGCAAGTGGGTGGTTAACAGGGGTGTATGTAGTCTGAGGCACAGTAAGTACAGGTATATGGGCTGTCAGCAATTTGTTGGTTAATCAGGGGTATATGTAGTTTGAGGCACAGTTAGTACAGGTATATGGGCTGTCAACAAGTTGGTGGTTAATCAGGGTGGCTGTGGGTTTTTTTTTATACTTTTTAATGTTTAGAGGGTAGCAGTGTAGCTTGTATTAATTCACCTGTGCAGGAACCATGTTACAGCAGTATACTCAGGTTGTATTCCAGCATTCCTCATAACTTGCACACTAGCAGTATTGGAACTATATACATTGATTACTGCTTGGGTTTTATCTTCTGACATAGGAGACTATGCCTCAGTTTGTAGCTAGGCATTTGTTTTTAACTCTAACAATCCCTTGTAAGGTTGCAAGTGTACACTTTTTCACAGTATATGTGATCTAGTGAGCAGAACTGCATGTCATGTTTTCTTCCAGACTTTCTTACTGGTTATAGAAAACAGCTACTGGATTTCTGCTAGCTAGTATGTTGGTTAGATTTCTGCTAGCTGGTATGTTGGTTGGATTTCTGCTAGCTAGTATGTTGGTTGGATTTCTGCTAGCTGGTATGTTGGTTGGATTTCTGCTAGCTAGTATGTTGGTTGGATTTCTGCTAGCTAGTATGTTGGTTGGATTTCTGCTAGCTAGTATGTCGGTTAAATTTCTGCTAGCTGGTATGTTGGTTGGATTTCTGCTAGCTGGTATGTTGGTTGGATTTCTGCTAGCTAGTATGTTGGTTGGATTTCTGCTAGCTAGTATGTTGGTTGGATTTCTGCTAGCTAGTATGTTGGTTGGATTTCTGCTAGCTGGTATGTTGGTTAGATTTCTGCTAGCTGGTATGTTGGTTGGATTTCTGCTAGCTGGTATGTTGGTTGGATTTCTGCTAGCAGGTATGTTGGTTGGATTTCTGCTAGCTGGTATGTTGGTTGGATTTCTGCTAGCTAGTATGTTGGTTGGATTTCTGCTAGCTAGTATGTTGGTTGGATTTTTGCTAGCTAGTATGTTGGTTGGATTTCTGCTAGCTAGTATGGTTAGATTTCTGCTAGCTAGTATGTTGGTTGGAATTCTGCTAGCTGGTATGTTGGTTGGATTTCTGCTAGCTGGTATGTTGTTTGGATTTCTGCTAGCTAGTATGTTGGTTGGATTTCTGCTAGCTAGTATGTTGGTTGGATTTCTGCTAGCTAGTATGTTGGTTGGATTTCTGCTAGCTGGTATGTTGGCTGGATTTCTGCTAGCTAGTATGTTGGTTGTATTTCTGCTAGCTAGTATGTTGGTTGGATTTCTGCTAGCTGGTATGTTGGTTGGATTTCTGCTAGCTAGTATGTTGGTTGGATTTCCGCTAGCTAGTATGTTGGTTGGATTTCTGCTAGCTAGTATGTTGGTTGGATTTTCTGTTTACAGCACAGTGCTGATTATAGCAAGTATAGAGAGTGTGTATTTCTTGCTATGTAGCTTAGTAGTGTTTTAGCAAAAGTAAAAATGATAAAATATCACTATAACTTCCAGCTGAATAACTTCTATATAAAGTAGAGTGTTTTGTTTTTTTGCTGCTACACATATAATAATGTAACCCCTGTTTGCTTATTGTGGTACTTGCTGTTAAAGTATTCTTTCTATGCCAATTATGTGCTTGAGACTAAGGGAGGTGATAAAGAGCTTGATGATTTAACTTGTATTAAAGCGCTATAGAAGTGCAATATTTTTACCTCTGCAAAGTGATTAAACACATAATTAAAGTCAGTTCCCGAGAAGTAATGCAATGCATCAATAAGTAGGCATCGGCATTCGGATGCTTAGTTAGCATCAAAAGTGTGTTGCACTCTCACAAGAAGATAACAACTCTGATAAGAGTCAAATGCCGCGAGCGGCCGCCTTCTTACACATTTGGTTGCTAATGAAGCATACGAATTCTCATGCCGGTCAAAGAGTACCAGCACTTATATTTCCCCAAAAAAGCCCTGGATAGATAGAAAGATAGATACTGTATAGATTGATGATAGATAGATAGACAGAAAGATAATAGGTAGATAGATGATAGAGATAGATATACAGATAGATAATGATAAATAAATATACAATTAGAAACATAGATATATGATAGCTAGACAGACAGACAGATGGATGATAGACAGACAGATAGATGATAAATAAATAAATAGACAAACAGATGATAGACAGGCAGATAGATAATAGATAGCTTGAAGTTTTTTTATTGAGAAAGTATCTTGGATAATCTTGCACACATTTTTATATTGCCTATTAGGCCTAAAGAGTTGGGCTAATTCTTCAGTGCTAGTACAATGAGCTGTGGGTATGAGGCTTCCTTTGCTGATCAAGAACAGAACTGAGCACTTCATGCAAATCTGTCCTTTCTAAAAGCTCCCCGACCAATCCTTCAGCCCTTCTCGGATCCATTCTGGCAATATAGAATAAAAGACAAATACATAATGATGCATATGTTACAACTCATGGCTTATTTAAAGGAAGCAAGGATTACAATTTGTCCCCCCCACCGCAGAGTAAACCTGACATGTATCTTTAGGTCTGGAGACTGTTGTGCATGTCTGATCAGGGTCTGCATTGTCTGGGGGTCTCTGATCAGGGTCTGTATTGTCTGGGGGTCTCTCTCTGTTCTAGCTGAGAACACAGCATAGTCATGATTGTACTCATCTATTGCTGCAGCTAGGACTGCTTCCTTTGACTGCAAAAGTAGAATGACTCACAGGGAAAAGTAGCAAGGAGCCAGGGTCAGGACAAGGTCAGGGTCATGTGACTGATGACTAATTTCAGTATATGAAAATACAATTTTCACTCCATATCAGTTTCAGTATATAGAATATGGATTTCACTATATGAAAAACATTTCTCACTGTATGATGTAACCGATTGTCTGACGAAAGCTAGAGAGAAAGATACAGATAGATGATAGATAGATATTCAGATAGATGATAGATAAATAGATAGATATACAAACAGATAGATAGATATGATAGCTAGACAGATAGATGATAGACAGACAGATGATATATAGATAGATAGACAGATGATAGACAGATAGAAAGATAGATGATAGATATACAAATAGATATATAGATAGACATATGATAGCTAGATAGACATATGATAGACAGACTGTAGATAGATGAATATACAGATATATATATATATATATATATATATATATATATATATATATATATATATATATATATATATATATAATAGCTAGACAGACAGATGATAGACAGACAGGTGGTATATAGATATATAGACAGATATTAAGATAGACTGACAGATGATTGATGATAGATAAATAATAGATAGATGATAGAGAGATATCGATAGATATATAGATTATAGACAGACGATATATAGAGATAGACGATAGAGATAAACAGATAGATAGATATACATATTGATAGATGATAAATAGATATACAAATAGATAGATATTTTATAGCTAGACAGACAGATGATAGACATACAGATGATAGATAGGTTGATAAAGGTAGATATACAGATAGATAGATGATAAATAAATAGACACACAGATAGATGATAGACAGACAGATAGATAATAGATAGCTTGAAGTTTTTTTCCTGAGAAAGTATCTTGGATAATCTTGTACACATTTTTATTTTGCCTATTAGGCCTAAAGAGTTGGGCTAATTCTTCAGTGCTAGTACAATGAGCTGTGGGTATGAGGCTTCCTTTGCTGATCAAGAACAGAACTGAGCACTTCATGCAAATCTGTCCTTTCTAAAAGCTCCCCGACCAATCCTTCAGCCCTTCTCGGATCCATTCTGGCAATATAGAATAAAAGACAAATACATAATGATGCATATGTTACAACTCATGGCTTATTTAAAGGAAGCAAGGATTACAATTTGTCCCCCCCACCGCAGAGTAAACCTGACATGTATCTTTAGGTCTGGAGACTGTTGTGCATGTCTGATCAGGGTCTGCATTGTCTGGGGGTCTCTGATCAGGGTCTGTATTGTCTGGGGGTCTCTCTCTGTTCTAGCTGAGAACACAGCATAGTCATGATTGTACTCATCTATTGCTGCAGCTAGGACTGCTTCCTTTGACTGCAAAAGTAGAATGACTCACAGGGAAAAGTAGCAAGGAGCCAGGGTCAGGGCAAGGTCAGGGTCATGTGACTGATGACTAATTTCAGTATATGAAAATACAATTTTCACTCCATATCAGTTTCAGTATATAGAATATGGATTTCACTATATAGAATATGGATTTCACTATATGAAAAACATTTCTCACTGTATGATGTAACCGATTGTCTGACGAAAGCTAGAGAGAAAGATACAGATAGATGATAGATAGATATTCAGATAGATGATAGATAAATAGATAGATATACAAACAGATAGATAGATATGATAGCTAGACAGATAGATGATAGACAGACAGATGATATATAGATAGATAGACAGATGATAGACAGATAGAAAGATAGATGATAGATATACAAATAGATATATAGATAGACATATGATAGCTAGATAGACATATGATAGACAGACTGTAGATAGATGAATATACAGATATATATATATATATATATATATATATATATATATATATATATATATATATATATATATATATATATAATAGCTAGACAGACAGATGATAGACAGACAGGTGGTATATAGATATATAGACAGATATTAAGATAGACTGACAGATGATTGATAGATAAATAATAGATAGATGATAGAGAGATATCGATAGATATATAGATTATAGACAGACGATATATAGAGATAGACGATAGAGATAAACAGATAGATAGATATACATATTGATAGATGATAAATAGATATACAAATAGATAGATATTTTATAGCTAGACAGACAGATGATAGACATACAGATGATAGATAGGTTGATAAAGGTAGATATACAGATAGATAGATGATAAATAAATAGACAAACAGATGATAGACAGGCAGATAGATAATAGATAGCTTGAAGTTTTTTTCCTGAGAAAGTATCTTGGATAATCTTGTACACATTTTTATTTTGCCTATTAGGCCTAAAGAGTTGGGCTAATTCTTCAGTGATAGAACAATGAGCTGAGGGTATGAGGCTTCCTTTGCTGATCAAGAACAGAACTGAGCACTTCATGCAAATCTGTCCTTTCTAAAAGCTCCCCGACCAATCCTTCAGCCCTTCTTGGATCCATTCTGGCAATATAGAATAAAAGACAAATACATAATGATTGCATATGTTACAACTCAGGGCTTTCTTAAAGGAATCAAGGATTACAATTTGTGTTCCCCATCTCAGAGTAAACCTGACATGTATCTTTAGGTCTGGAGACTGTTGTGCATGTCTGATCAGGGACTGCATTGTCTGGGGGTTTCTGATCAGGGTCTGTATTGTATGGGGGTCTCTCTCTATTCTAGCTGAGAACACAGGATAGTCATGATTGTACTTACCTTTTGCAGCAGCTAGATTTGCTTCCTTTGCCTGCAAAAGTAGAATAACTCACAGGGAAAAGTAGCAAGGAGCCAGGGTCAGGGCAAGGTCAGGGTCATGTGACTGATGACTAATTTCAGTATATGAAATTACAATGTTCACTCCATATCAGTTTCAGTATATGAAAATACAGTTTTCACTCCATATCAGTTTCAGTATATAGTATATGGATATAGATAGATAGATAAATAAATAGATAGATTCAGACATAGGCAGATAGATGATAGACAGACATGATAGACAGATAGATAGACAGATAGATAGATTCAGACATAGAGAGACAGATAGAGGTAAAGTGAATATGTTTTTATTAGAAAAAAAAAGACAATGCTTTATTTACAGTGTTTAATTTTATATAAATAAATCCATATAATTTAAGTCTCTTATTTTAATAATAGGATTATTTAGTTATAATTTAGGAAATGCCTGATAACGACAGACAGCCACACTATGGGGCCAATTTAACAAGCTGCGAATACAGCTGTTTCTGTGCGATCCTTCAGGCTCAAGGTGTTTTCGCACGATCCTTCAGGCTCGTCAGAAATGTAAGTTAAAAATAAGCAATCTTAAGACCGCTGCTCCTTAACTCATCCCCACCTCTGAGGCGGCGGACAGCAATCAGCACGATCAGATACGATCGGATTGATTGACACCCCCTGCTAGCGGCCGATTGGTAGCGAATGAGCAGGGGGCGGCATTGCACAAGCATTTCCCTAGAAATGCTTTTGCGATGATAAATGCCGACAGCGTATGCTGTCATAAATTTATTGCTGTGCGGCAGGCAAGATCCAATACAGCGGATCATGTCCGCCCGCACATTGTTAAATCGGCCCCTATAACTTAAAGGGATAGGAAAGTCAAAATTAAACTTGCATGATTCCGATAGAGCTTGTCATTTTAAGACACTTTTCAATTCACTTCTATTTTCAAATGTGCTTCGTTCTCTTTGTAACCCTTGTTGAAAAAGAATACGCACATATCCTACACTAGTGGGAACTGATGCTAATTGGTGCCTGCACACATTTGTCTCTTGTGATTGGCTAAATAGATGTGTTCAGCTTGCAATTTAGATAATGGAAGTAAATTGGAATTTTTTTAAAATTGTATGTTCTATCCAAATCATGAAAGAAAATTTTGGTGTTTCCTGTCCCTTTAAGTAAAAATGACCTCTCTTCCTCCCATGCTTCTGCAATCTGCAGCTACACGTCTGCTCTCACTGCTGCTGTCAGCAGACTTTGTGCAGCAGTGGTGACTCTGGGAATAATATATAGGGGGGGAACACCTAAGATACCACAGTCAAAACTGGGGGGGCACTAATAATTGTAACCACTAAATCACATATATCTATATATATATATTACAGTACCTACTAAATCATATATATATATATATATATATATATATTACGGTACCTACTAAATTATATATATATATATATATATATATATATATATATATATATATATATATATTACGGTACCTACTAAATCATATATATATATATTACGGTACCTACTAAATCATATATATATATATTACAGTACCTACTAAATCATATATATATATATTACGGTACCTACTAAATCCCATATATATATATATTACGGTACCTACTAAATCATATATATATATATATATATATTACGGTACCTACTAAATCATATATATATATATATATTACGGTACCTACTAAATCATATATATATATATATTACGGTACCTACTAAATCATATATATATATATTACAGTACCTACTAAATCATATATATATATATTACGGTACCTACTAAATCATATATATAACGGTACCTACTAAATCATATATATATATATATATTACGGTACCTACTAAATCATATATATATATATATTACGGTACCTACTAAATCCCATATATATATATTACGGTACCTACTAAATCATATATATATATATTACGGTACCTACTAAATCATATATATATATATAACGGTACCTACTAAATCATATATATATATATTACAGTACCTACTAAATCCCATATATATATATATTACAGTACCTACTAAATCATATATATATATATATATTACAGTACCTACTAAATCATATATATATATATATTACGGTACCTACTAAATCATATATATATATATAACGGTACCTACTAAATCATATTTATATATATTACGGTACCTACTAAATCCCATATATATATATATTACAGTACCTACTAAATCATATATATATATATTACGGTACCTACTAAATCATATATATATATATATATATTACGGTACCTACTAAATCATATATATATATATAACGGTACCTACTAAATCATATATATATATATATTACGGTACCTACTAAATCCCATATATATATATTACAGTACCTACTAAATCATATATATATATATATATTACGGTACCTACTAAATCATATATATATATATAACGGTACCTACTAAATCATATATATATATATTACGGTACCTACTAAATCCCATATATATATATTACGGTACCTACTAAATCATATATATATATATATATAACGGTACCTACTAAATCATATATATATATATATTACAGTACCTACTAAATCCCATATATATATATATATATTACAGTACCTACTAAATCATATATATATATATATTACACTACCTACTAAATCATATATATATATATATATATTACGGTACCTACTAAATCATATATATATATATATAACGGTACCTACTAAATCATATTTATATATATTACGGTACCTACTAAATCCCATATATATATATATTACAGTACCTACTAAATCATATATATATATTACGGTACCTACTAAATCATATATATATATATATATATTACGGTACCTACTAAATCATATATATATATTACGGTACCTACTAAATCATATATATATATATATAACGGTACCTACTAAATCATATATATATATATATATTACGGTACCTACTAAATCCCATATATATATATATTACGGTACCTACTAAATCATATATATATATATTACGGTACCTACTAAATCATATATATATATTACGGTACCTACTAAATCATATATATATATATTACGGTACCTACTAAATCCCATATATATATATATTACGGTACCTACTAAATCATATATATATATATTACGGTACCTACTAAATCATATATATATATTACGGTACCTACTAAATCACATATATATATATATATATATATATATATATATATATATATATTACGGTACCTACTAAATCACATATATATATATATTACGGTACCTACTAAATCATATATATATATATTACGGTACCTACTAAATCACATATATATATATATTACGGTACCTACTAAATCATATATATATATTACGGTACCTACTAAATCATATATATATATATATATATATTACGGTACCTACTAAATCATATATATATATATATTACGGTACCTACTAAACCTCTGCACTGTGCCATGTAAGACTCATTTATCAAGGTCATCATCTAGCAAAGCTTTATTTAAAAATTAAAGAAAGAAAAAAACACATGGTAGCCGGACACAGGTTTCTGAACTACTCTGTATAAGCCGTGTAAGTATTTTTCTTTCATGATTCAGATAGGGCAGATATTTTTTTAACAGCTTTTCAATGCACTTCTTTTTTTAAATTTTCTTTATTTTCTTGGTATCCTTTATCAAAGTAGTGACAATGCACTACTGTGAGCTAGCTGAATAGATTGGATGAACCAATGACAGTAGGAAAATATGTGTAGCCACCAATCAGCAGCTATCAGTCAGTATTGCTTTGCTGCCTGCCTAGATCTGCTTTTCAACAAAGGATAAAAAGGGAAGGGAGAAAATGATATAATAGAATCAAAGTGGAAAGTTGTTTAAAACTACATGCTCTATTTAAATCATGAATGTGTAATTTTTACTTTATTGTCCCTTTAAGCAAGTTTTTTTACACACTTTTATAATCCCAAACTTGCTAATGTTATACACTGTATGGCAGATCAGCAAGTGGGCAATACATGGAAGCATTCTGCATTTAAACTCTCCTGTAGATAGATAGATAGATAGATAGATAGATAGATACTATATAGATATATACTGTATAGATAGATAGATATATGTTAGATAAATAGATATACAGATAGATGATAATGATGCATATGTTAAAACTCATGGCTACCTTGAAAGAAGCAAGGATTACAATGTGTGTCCCCCACATCAGAGTAAACCTAACATGTATCTTTATGTCTGGAGGCTGTTGTGCATGGCTGACCAGGGCCTGTATTGTCTGGGGGTCTCTCTCTATTCTAGCTGAGAACACAGGATGGTCATGATTCTACTCACCTAGGACTGCTTCCTTTGGCTGCAAAAGTAGAATGAAGGAGCCAGGGTCAGGGCAAGGTCAGGGTCATGTGACTGATGACTAATTTCAGTATATGAAAGTACAATTTTTACTCCATATCAGTTTCAGTATATAGTATATGGATTTCACTATAGAATATGGATTTCACTATAGAATATGGATTTCATTTTAAAGAATATGGATTTCATTATATGATAAACATTTCTCACTATATGATGTAACCAATTCTATTGGCTCCATGTACTAAATGGCGGGCGGACAGCTTCTCAACTCACGAAGCTGTCCGCCCGCCTTCGCTACACACGGGCAGCGGATCTATTGATCCGCTTGCCCGTATGTATCATTACACACTCATCGGAGTGTGTAATGCCCGCCCCTTCAATCGCACGACCAATCACGCGATTGAAGGGGCTGTCAATCACCAAGAGCGAGCGTGCTCTCAGTGATTTTGCCTCGCCACCTAAGCGGTGGCGTAGGGTGTAGGAAGCAGCGGTCTAATGACCGATGCTACTTACATTGCGGGTAGCAGGCTCGCATATCTGAACCTGCCCCGCAAAGGCTCCGGAGCAGCCGTACATGGAGCCCTATGACAAAAACTATAAGCAAAGTTGAATTATTTTCACACACAATGCTAATGTTATACACTGTATGGCAGATCAGCAAGTGGTCAATACATGGAAGCATTCTGCATTTAAACTCTCCTGTAGATAGATAGACATACAGATAGATAGATAGATAGATAGATAGATATAGACAAACAGATAGATAGATATACAGATAGATAGATATATGATAGACAGACAGATTGATGGTAGATAGACAGATAGATAAATAGAGAGATAGACAAACAGATGATAGGTAGATAGATGATAGAGAGAAAGAGATAGATACACATATAGATAGATAATAGATAGATATACAGAAAGATAGATGATAGATAAATAGATATAAAAATAGATGGATATATGATAGCTAGACAGACAGACAGACAGATGATAGACACAAAAATAGAAAGACAGACAGATAGATGATAGAGAGATGATAGATAGCTAGATAGATAGATAGATAGATAGATAGATGGATGATAGAGAGATATATATACAGGTAGATATATAGATAGATAGATGATAGCTAGACAGATAGATGATGGACAGACAGATGATAGATAGATGATAGATAGATGATAGATAGATCAGACATAGTAAGACAAATAGATGTGGAACTTGAGGTAAAGTGAATATGTTTGTATTAGAAAAAAAGACTATGCTTTATTTGCATACAGTGTTTAAAGGGACACTAAACCAAACAAATTTATTTCATAATTCAAGTAGAGAATAAAAGTTTAAACAACATTCCAATTTACTTATTTTTTTTTATATATCCTTTGTTATAGAAATAGCAATGCACATGGGTGAGCCAATCACACGAGGCATCTATGTGCAGTCACCAATCAGCAGCTAATGAGCCTTTCTAGATATGCTTTTCTGCAAATAATATCAAGAAAATGAAGTAAATTAGAAAATAGAAGTAAATTAGAAAGTTGTTTAAAATTGCATATACTTTCTATATCATGAAATAAAAAATTTGGGTTTCATGTCCCTTTAATTTGATATAAATAAATCCATATAATTTAAGTTTCTTATTTCAATAATAGGAATATTTAGTTATAATTTATGAAATAACTGATAATGACTGACAGCCACACTATGGGGCCGCTGCTCCTTAACTCGTCCGCCACATGTGAGGCGGCGAACAGCAATCAGCACGATCAGGTTGATTGACACCCCCTGCTAGCAGCCGATTGGTAGCGAGTGTGCAGGGGGTGGCATTGCACAAGCATTTCACTAGTACTGCTTGTGCAATGATAAATGCAGACAGCGTATGCTGTCGGAATTTATGGATGTGCAGCAGGCAAGATCCGCTACAGTGGCTCATGTCCGTCTGCACATTGTTAAATCGGCCCCTATAACTTAAAGGGATAGGAAAGACAAAATTAAACTTGCATGATTCAGATAGAGCAAGTAATTTTGAGACACTTTTCAATTCACTTCTATTTTCAAATGTGCTTAGTTCTCTTGGTAACCCTTGTTGAAAAAGAATACGCACATATCCTACACTAGTGGGAGCTAGCTGCTGATTGGTTCCACCACACATTTATCTCTTGTGATTGGCTAACTAGATGTGTTCAGCTAGCTGCCAGTAGTGCAATGCTGTTTCTTCAGCAAAGGATAACAAGAGAGCAAAGCAATTTTGATAATGGAAGTAAATTGGATTTTTTTTTTAAATTGTATGTTTTATACAAATCATGAAAGAAAATTTTGGTGTTTCCTGTCCCTTTAAGTAAAAATGACCTCTCTTCCTCACATGCTTCTGCAATCTGCAGCTACACGTCTGCTCTCACTGCTGCTGTCAGCAGAATTTATGCAGCAGTGGTGACTCTGGGAACAATATATAGGGGGGAACACATAAGATACCACAGTCAGAACTGGGGGGCCACTAATAATTGTCACCACTAAATCATATATATATATTACAGTACCTAATAAATCATATATATATATTACGGTACCTACTAAATCATATATATATTACGGTACCTACTAAATCATATATATATATATATTACGGTACCTACTAAATCACATATATATATATATATAACGGTACCTACTAAATCACATATATATATATATATATAACGGTACCTACTAAATCACATATATATATATATTACGGTACCTACTAAATCACATATATATATATATTACGGTACCTACTAAATCACATATATATATATATTACGGTACCTACTAAATCATATATATATATTACGGTACCTACTAAATCATATATATATATATATATTACGGTACCTACTAAATCACATATATATATATATATAACGGTACCTACTAAATCACATATATATATATATATATATATAACGGTACCTACTAAATCACATATATATATATATTACGGTACCTACTAAATCACATATATATATATATATTACGGTACCTACTAAATCACATATATATATATTACGGTACCTACTAAATCACATATATATATATATTACGGTACCTACTAAATCACATATATATATTACGGTACCTACTAAATCACATATATATATATATTACGGTACCTACTAAATCCCATATATATATATATTACGGTACCTACTAAATCACATATATATATATATTACGGTACCTACTAAATCATATATATATATATATTACGGTACCTACTAAATCACATATATATATATATTACGGTACCTACTAAATCATATATATATATATATTACGGTACCTACTAAATCATATATATATATATATATTACGGTACCTACTAAATCATATATATATATTACGGTACCTACTAAATCACATATATATATATATTACGGTACCTACTAAATCATATATATATATATAATATATATATATATATATATATATTACGGTACCTACTAAATCATATATATATATATATATATATATATTACGGTACCTACTAAATCATATATATATATTACGGTACCTACTAAATCACATATATATATATATTACGGTACCTACTAAATCATATATATATATATATTACGGTACCTACTAAATCATATATATATATTACGGTACCTACTAAATCACATATATATATATATATATATATATATATATATATATATATATATATTACGGTACCTACTAAATCACATATATATATATATATATATTACGGTACCTACTAAATCATATATATATATATTACGGTACCTACTAAATCATATATATATATATATTACGGTACCTACTAAATCATATATATATATATTACGGTACCTACTAAATCATATATATATATATATATTACGGTACCTACTAAATCATATATATATATATTACGGTACCTACTAAATCATATATATATATTACAGTACCTACTAAATCATATATATATATATATATTACGGTACCTACTAAATCATATATATATATATTACGGTACCTACTAAATCATATATATATATATTACAGTACCTACTAAATCATATATATATATTACGGTACCTACTAAATCATATATATATATATAACGGTACCTACTAAATCATATATATATATATTACGGTACCTACTAAATCATATATATATATTACAGTACCTACTAAATCATATATATATATATTACGGTACCTACTAAATCATATATATATATATTACGGTACCTACTAAATCATATATATATATATTACGGTACCTGCTAAATCATATATATATATTACAGTACCTACTAAATCATATATATATATATTACGGTACCTACTAAATCATATATATATATATTACGGTACCTGCTAAATCATATATATATATTACAGTACCTACTAAATCATATATATATATATTACGGTACCTACTAAATCATATATATATATTACGGTACCTACTAAACCTCTGCACTGTGCCATGTAAGACTCATTTATCAAGGTCATCATCTAGCAAAGCTTTATTTAAACATTAAAGAAAGAAAAAACACATGGTAGCCGGACACAGGTTTCTGAACTACTCTGTATAAGCCGTGTAAGTATTTTTCTTTCATGATTCAGATAGGGCAGATATTTTTTTGAACAGCTTTTCAATGCACTTCTTTTTTAAAATTTTCTTTATTTTCTTGGTATCCTTTATCAAAGTAGTGACAATGCACTACTGTGAGCTAGCTGAACACATTGGATGAACTAATGACAGTAGGAAAATATGTGTAGCCACCAATCAGCAGCTATCAATCAGTATTGCTTTGCTGTCTGCCTAGATCTGCTTTTCAACAAAGGATAACAAGGGAAGGGAGAAAATGATATAATAGAATCAAAGTGGAAAGTTGTTTAAAACCACATGCTCTATTTAAATCATGAATGTGTAATTTTTACTTTATTGTCCCTTTAAGCAAGTTTTTTTTACACACTTTTATAATCCCAAACTTCCTAATGTTATACACTGTATGGCAGATCAGCAAGTGGGCAATACATGGAAGCATTCTGCATTTAAACTCTCCTGTAGATAGATAGATAGATAGATAGATAGATAGATAGATAGATAGATACTATATAGATATATACTGTATAGATAGATAGATATATGTTAGATAAATAGATATGCAGATAGATGATAATGATGCATATGTTAAAACTCATGGCTACCTTGAAAGAAGCAAGGATTACAATGTGTGTCCCCCACATCAGAGTAAACCTAACATGTATCTTTATGTCTGGAGGCTGTTGTGCATGGCTGACCAGGGCCTGTATTGTCTGGGGGTCTCTCTCTATTCTAGCTGAGAACACAGGATAGTCATGATTCTACTCACCTAGGACTGCTTCCTTTGGCTGCAAAAGTAGAATGAAGGAGCCAGGGTCAGGGCAAGGTCAGGGTCATGTGACTGATGACTAATTTCAGTATATGAAAGTACAATTTTTACTCCATATCAGTTTCAGTATATAGTATATGGATTTCACTATAGAATATGGATTTCACTATAGAATATGGATTTCATTTTAAAGAATATGGATTTCATTATATGATAAACATTTCTCACTATATGATGTAACCAATTCTATTGGCTCCATGTACTAAATGGCGGGCGGACAGCTTCTCAACTCACGAAGCTGTCCGCCCGCCTTCGCTACACACGGGCAGCGGATCTATTGATCCGCTTGCCCGTATGTATCATTACACACTCATCGAAGTGTGTAATGCCCGCCCCTTCAATCGCACGACCAATCACGCGATTGAAGGGGCTGTCAATCACCAAGAGCGAGCGTGCTCTCAGTGATTTTGCCTCGCCACCTAAGCGGTGGCGTAGGGTTAGGAAGCAGCGGTCTAATGACCGATGCTACTTACATTGCGGGTAGCAGGCTCGCATATGCGAACCTGCCCCACAAAGGCTTTGGAGCAGCCGTACATGGAGCCCTATGACAAAAACTATAAGCAAAGTTGAATTATTTTCACACACAATGCTAATGTTATACACTGTATGGCAGATCAGCAAGTGGTCAATACATGGAAGCATTCTGCATTTAAACTCTCCTGTAGATAGACATACAGATAGATAGATAGATAAAGACAAACAGATAGATAGATATACAGATAGATAGATATATGATAGACAGACAGATTGGTGGTAGATAGACAGATAGATAAATAGATAGAGAGATAGACAAACAGATGATAGGTAGATAGATGATAGAGAGAAAGAAATAGATACATATATAGATAGATATACACATAGATAGATGATAGATAAATAGATGGATGTATGATAGCTAGACAGACAGACAGATGATAGACTCAAAAATAGAAAGACAGACAGATAGATGATAGAGAGATGATAGATAGATAGATAGATGGATGATAGAGATATATATATATACAGGTAGATATATAGATAGATGGATGATAGATAAATTGATAGATATACAAATAGATAGATATATGATAGCTAGACAGATAGATGATGGACAGAAAGATGATAGATAGATGATAGATAGATCAGACATAGTAAGACAAATAGATGTGGAACTTGAGGTAAAGTGAATATGTTTGTATTAGAAAAAAAAAGACTATGCTTTATTTGCATACAGTGTTTAAAGGGACACTAAACCAAACAAATTTGTTTCATAATTCAAGTAGAGAATAAAATTTTAAACAACATTCCAATTTACTTTTATTATCTAATTTACTAATTTTTTTTATATATCCTTTGTTATAGATATAGCAATGCACATGGGTGAGCCAATCACACGAGGCATCTATGTGCAGTCACCAATCAGCAGCTAATGAGCCTTTCTAGATATGCTTTTCTGCAAATAATATCAAGAAAATGAAGTAAATTAGAAAATATAAGTAAATTAGAAAGTTGTTTAAAATTGCATATACTTTCTATATCATGAAATAAAAAATTTGGGTTTCATGTCCCTTTAATTTGATATAAATAAATCCATATAATTTAAGTCTCTTATTTTAATAATAGGAATATTTAGTTATAATTTATGAAATAACTGATAATGACTGACAGCCACACTATGGGGCCGCTGCTCCTTAACTCGTCCGCCACATGTGAGGCGGCGAACAGCAATCAGCACGATCAGATACGATCGGGTTGATTGACACCCCCTTCTAGCAGCCGATTGGTAGCGAGTGTGCAGGGGGTGGCATTGCACAAGCATTTCACTAGTACTGCTTGTGCAATGATAAATGCAGACAGCGTATGCTGTCGGAATTTATGGATGTGCGGCAGGCAAGATCCACTACAGTGGCTCACGTCCGCCTGCACATTGTTAAATCGACCCCTATAACTTAAAGGGATAGGAAAGACAAAATTAAACTTGCATGATTCAGATAGAGCAAGTAATTTTAAGACACTTTTGAATTCACTTCTATTTTCAAATGTGCTTCGTTCTCTTGGTATCCATTGTTGAAAAAGAACACGCACATATCCTACACTAGTGGGAGCTAGCTGCTGATTGGTTCCACCACACATTTGTCTCTTGTGATTGGCTAAATAGATGTGTTCAGCTAGCTGCCAGAAGTGCAATGCTGTTTCTTCAGCAAAGGATAACAAGACAACAAAGAAATTTTGTTAATGGAAGTAAATTGGAATTTTTATTTAAATTGTATGTTCTATACAAATCATGAAAGAAAATTTTGGTGTTTCCTGTCCCTTTAAGTAAAAATGACCTCTCTTCCTCCCATGCTTCTGCAATCTGCAGCTACACGTCTGCTCTCACTGCTGCTGTCAGCAGAATTTGTGCAGCAGTGGTGACTCTGGGAACAATATATAGGGGCCACATAAGATAATAATTGTCACCACTAAATCATATATATATATTACGGTACCTACTAAATCATATATATATATATTACGGTACCTACTAAATCATATATATATATTACGGTACCTACTAAATCATATATATATATTACGGTACCTACTAAATCATATATATATATATATATTACGGTACCTACTAAATCATATATATATATATATTACGGTACCTACTAAATCATATATATATATTACGGTACCTACTAAATCATATATATATATTACGGTACCTACTAAATCATATATATATATATATATATATTACGGTACCTACTAAATCATATATATATATATATATATATATATATTACGGTACCTACTAAATCATATATATATATTACGGTACCTACTAAATCATATATATATATATATATATATTACGGTACCTACTAAATCATATATATATATATATTACGGTACCTACTAAACCTCTGCACTGTGCCATGTAAGACTCATTTATCAAGGTCATCATCTAGCAAAGCTTTATTTAAAAATTAAAGAAAGAAAAAACACATGGTAGCCGGACACAGGTTTCTGAACTACTCTGTATAAGCCGTGTAAGTATTTTTCTTTCATGATTCAGATAGGGCAGATATTTTTTTGAACACCTTTTCAATGTACTTCTTTTTTCAAATTTTCTTTATTCTCTTGGTATCCTTTATCAAAGTAGTGACAATGCACTACTGTGAGCTAGCTGAACACATTGGATGAACCAATGACAGTAGGAAAATATGTGTAGCCAACAATCAGCAGCTATCAATCAGTATTGCTTTGCTGCTCATGATTGGCTAACTAGATGTGTTCAGCTAGCTGCCAGTAGTGCAATGCTGTTTCTTCAGCAAAGGATAACAAGAGAGCAAAGCAATTTTGATAATGGAAGTAAATTGGATTTTTTTTTTAAATTGTATGTTCTATACAAATCATGAAAGAAAATTTTGGTGTTTCCTGTCCCTTTAAGTAAAAATGACCTCTCTTCCTCACATGCTTCTGCAATCTGCAGCTACACGTCTGCTCTCACTGCTGCTGTCAGCAGAATTTGTGCAGCAGTGGTGACTCTGGGAACACTATATAGGGGGGAACACATAAGATACCACAGTCAGAACTGGGGGAGCACTAATAATTGTCACCACTAAATCATATATATATATTACGGTACCTACTAAATAATATATATATATATATATATTACGGTACCTACTAAATCATATATATATATATATTACGGTACCTACTAAATCATATATATATATATATATTACGGTACCTACTAAATCATATATATATATATTACGGTACCTACTAAATCATATATATATATATATATTACGGTGCAAAAACAAATAAAAGTTCAGGAGCCGTAGCAAAAGTGAATTACAGCTTTTATTCCATAAAACAGAAGTGATACAAAAAATAGACAGTTGTCATGCCCTTTAGTGTATAGTTCAGCTTACGCGTTTCAGCATATTTGCCGTACTCATAGCTATGAGTACGGCAAATATGCTGAAACGCGTAAGCTGAACTATACACTAAAGGGCATGACAACTGTCTATTTTTTGTATCACTTCTGTTTTATGGAATAAAAGCTGTAATTCACTTTTGCTACGGCTCCTGAACTTTTATTTGTTTTTGCATCATTTGGGCCGAATATCCAGGAGCAAGCAACCTGATCCCAGTAACAGGATATTTTCACCCGAATACTGAGTTACGAGGTGGCAGAGCCAGACCAGCGGGAGTTACGTACTTACCCCCTTTCGAGTCGGCTACCGGCGGTGATGTCATACCTGTGAGCCAAGGTGAGAGTGTGGCGGGCGGCGTTCGACGCGACAGCTTGTGTGAGCGTGGAGGCTCCAAGCACTGTGCACGGCACAAGAATTTGCCCAGAAACAGGCCACCACACCGGGTCTATATCTCAGGTAATTTACGCCAGAAAAGGGGAAGCCGTGAAGACGGGGGTAAGTGGCTAAGATTGAGAACCGCTAAGTATTCACATTAATATTGATGTATCAATGAGAGGTTTTCTGTTCCCTAAGGAACTTTCTGTGTTTATATATATTACGGTACCTACTAAATCATATATATATATATATATATATATATATAACGGTACCTACTAAACCTCTGCACTGTGCCATGTAAGACTCATTTATCAAGGTCATCATCTAGCAAATGTACTTCTTTTTTCAAATTTTCTTTATTCTCTTGGTATCCTTTATCAAAGTAGTGACAATGCACTACTGTGAGCTAGCTGAACACATTGGATGAACCAATGACAGTAGGAAAATATGTGTAGCCAACAATCAGCAGCTATCAATCAGTATTGCTTTGCTGCTCATGAGCCTGAATAGATCTGCTTTTCAACAATGGATAACAAAGAAAGGGATCAAATTATAGAATAGAATCAAAGTGGAAAGTTGTTTAAAACTACATGCTCTATTTAAATCATGAATGTGCAATTTTTAGTTTATTGTCCCTTTAAGCAAGTTTTTTTACACACTTTTATAATCCCAAACTTGCTAATGTTATACACTGTATGGCAGATCAGCAAGTGGGCAATACATGGAAGCATTCTGCATTTAAACTCTCCTGTAGATAGATAGATAGATAGATACTATATAGATATATACTGTATAGATAGATATATGTTAGATAAATAGATGTACAGATAGATGATAATGATGCATATGTTAAAACTCATGGCTACCTTGAAAGAAGCAAGGATTACAATGTGTGTCCCCCACATCAGAGTAAACCTGACATGTATCTTTATGTCTGGAGGCTGTTGTGCATGGCTGACCAGGGCCTGTATTGTCTGGGGGTCTCTCTCTATTCTAGCTGAGAACACAGGATAGTCATGATTCTACTCACCTAGGACTGCTTCCTTTGACTGCAAAAGTAGAATGAAGGAGCCAGGGTCAGGGCAAGGTCAGGGTCATGTGACTGATGACTAATTTCAGTATATGAAAATAGAATTTTCACTCCATATCAGTTTCAGTATATGAAAATAGAATTTTCACTCCATATCAGTTTCAGTATATAGTATATTGATTTCACTATATAGAATATGTATTTCATTATATAAAATATGGATTTCACTATATAGAATATGCATTTCCTTATATGACATGGATTTCAGCACATGATATATGGATTTCATTATATGATATATGCTTTTCACTATATAGTATATGAATTTCATTATATGACATATATTTCAGTATATGACATGGATTTCAATATATTAAATATTGATTTCAGCATATGAAATATTGATTTCAGTATATGCTATATGCATTTCAGTATATTACATATGGATTTCATTATATAGCATAGACATTTCAGTATATGACATATGTATTTCAGTATACAGCATATGGTTTTCAGTATATGGTATGTGGATTTCATTATATAGGATATACATTTCAGTATATGACATTGATTTCAGTATATGCCATGCAATTCAGTATATAACATATCGATTTCACTATATGGCATATGGGTTTCATTCTGTGATATATTGATTTCAGTATATGATATATTCATTTCAGTATATAGTATATAAATTTCATTATATGATACATGGATTTCAGTATATGACATATGGATTTCACTATATAGAATATGCATTTCATTATATGATAAACATTTCTCGCTATATGATGTAAACAATTCTGTGACAAACACAAAGTATAAGCAACGCTGAATTATGTCCCTAACGGCCCTAACGCCCTAAACTAAAATAGTGTTTTAACTAGTTAATTACAGCAGGTAGCAGCTGTGACTTTTATAACTTGTAGGTAAGTAGCTGTGAAGCTGTTATAAAATATATAATTGTTTTAAAAACTCTGAGACTCTCTGCAAACTGCTAATAATTCTAAACTAAAATAGTGTTTTACTTTTAACTAGTTAATTACAGCAGGTAGCAGCCGTGACACGACAGCCGTCAATGATCAAGGTCAACTACTGTCTAAAACTAGTAGGCAAAGGCAATATTTATTTTATTTTATTTATAAAATATTTTACCAGGAAGGATACATTGAGATTTCTCTCGTTTTCAAGTATGTCCTGGGGTTAGGCAAGTAGTTTTGCGGGTGTTATGAAATATATAACTTGTAGGTAAATAGCTGTGAAGCTGTTAAAAAAATATACACTTGTGGTAAATAATATAACTAATATAATTATAATTTATATTTTATAATAAATTAGACAGTTAATATAGCAGCACAGCAGTTAACTGCTTTTTTGAAAAGAAAAAAAAAATGCAAAACTTGCAATCTAATTAATGATCTCCTAAATAAAATACTTTAAATATAAGAATAAATAAAGGAAATAAAATTGTTTTAAAACTAAAAGTAAGTAGCACACTCCCTAGTCCTACTCTAGTCTAGACTCTCTAATGAATGATTGATTCTAATAAGTATCTGGCCTGCTGCTAATTCACTACACTGACAGACTGACTCAATCTGACTAAATAACTTTCTGTTCAAACTAAGTAAAGTTGAGGGGACAGGGCCCCAGGCAAGAACTAAGAAGCCTCTCACTGTCTCACAAATAAATTATGTCCACCGTCCAGCAGGAGGGGAGCTGGTTTTTTAACAAAAAATTCTGCCCAAAAAGCTAAGCAGCCCAAGTGAGTGACAGTTCCTCCGGCCCCACTAACTTTCCCTCTCTAGGGCTAGGCTCTAACAGGCAGCAGAGAGACACAGCAGAAGAAGTAAGTCAGTGCTGGCTGTGTAACTGTAATTCAATAACAGGCTAACAGCAGTTACAGCACAGCACAGTAGCACACAGGTCAGTTAGTATTGTTTTTTTTTCGTTGGTTGTTTAATTAATTAACAACAGTAAAGTTCACTCAGACAGGCTCTCAGTTCACTGACTCCTCTCCGCTAAACAGCAAACTCAAGACTGAATTTTTCGCGCCGTTGATGCGGGGAGGAGCCGGTGATGACGTCACCGGCATCATGGTGCGAGCAGGCGCAGCCTATCCGAGGGCACACAGGCAACTTGGCTAGAACGCCTGTTTGATGCGGGGGAGGAGCCGGTGATGCAGGGATACCTGCAGCCAATCAGAGCGCAGATGAACTTGGCTCCTTGAAGTTGTCCCTCCCCACTCGCACAGTTCAGCTTGTGCGAACAGGGATCTATATGCAAGCACTTTAAGCCTGGCCCAGATGCCTGCAGTGAAATAGACATCACTGACAGGCAGGGTATAGGGCTCTATCGCACGTGCGATTGTGTTAAAGAGACACACCAGGAAAAAATTTTTTTACTTTAATAAAAAAAAAAGCATCAGATTTTTTTTGGGGGGGTTAGAAATAAAATATAATTTTTCTATTAGGGGGCTACTGGAAAAATTATATTTTATTCAGCAATTTTTTTTTTTTCCTCTGCATCTGACAGGGGGGCACGTGCTCGAGTGCACAAATGGAGGAGCCTCCACTGCCCTTAACATATAGGAGAAAAACTGTGTGTCCCTTATTGAATAAAGTGACCTCTTTTTCCTGTTGTACAAAGAAAAATAAAGTCAGCACTTACCTCATAAATCTGCCAGGCAGCATGGCAGCACACTAGGTTTTAGAGGTCTTCTCCCTCACATGGACCTGTGGAAAAAGGAGATAAAGACTGAGTAATCTTACTCAGGCTTTCAGAGTTAGGGCAGCATTAACTACATGGGAGGCGCAGTGAAAATTATGTCCCACAAGTTCCCATTGCTCTAAGGCCACCACTGCCCTACTGAAGAGACTGATATGGACTACGGCTACAGCCCAGAACAAAGCAGCACAATCTTGTACTACTTAAAAAATAATAAACTCTTGATTGAAAAATCTTTTACTAACACCTAACTTTACCACTTCCTTGCTCTAACGTAGGCAAAGAGAATGACTGGGGTTAGTGGGAAGGGAGGTGATATTTAACAGCTTTGCTGTGGTGCTCTTTGTTGCCTCCTGCTGGACAGGAGTGATATATCCCAATAGTAATTAGATGATCCGTGGACTCATTGGGGCACATTTATCAAGCTCCGTATGGAGCTTATGGGCCCGTGTTTCCGGCGAGTCTTCAGACTCGCCAGAAACACAAGTTATGAAGCAGCGGTCTAAAGAGTACGATCGGGTTGATTGACACCCCCCTGCTGGCAGCTGATTGGCCGCGAGCTGCTGGTGCAATGTTAAATGCGGAGAGCGTATTGCTCTCTGTATTCATTTGCTCTCCGTATTCAGTGAGGTCTTGCAGACCTGATCCGCACTGTCGGATCAGGTCCGCAAGACCTTTGATAAATAGGGGCCATTGTGTCATTAGAAAGAAATATAGAAATTACATAAACCACAGATGCATAATAAAAATACAATGCAATAAAACTTACTATGATTTTTTTAAAGAGCAACAGATTGTTTTCTGATAAATGTAGTTTTGCACCTGTACCATGTGACAGCTATCAGCCAATAACAGACTCATATTTTTATATATTGTGAACTCCTGCATATGCTAAGTAGGAGCCAGAGCCTCAGGTCATTTAAAGGCTGTGTACAATTTAATAATGAAAATAAATTACAAACAGCAAACAGCTATTTCACATAAAAGCTAAACCTAAAAGTGAAATTTCCCATACACTTTATACTATTTTATACACCGGTAAAACAAGTCATTAGAGACACATTAAAGGGACAGCAAAGTCACAATACACTTTTATGATTTAAATTTAAACAACTTTCCAATTTCCTTCTATTATCAAATCTGCTTTATTCCCTTGGGGACCTTTGTGACAAAGCATATAATGCAGTATGGTGTGCTAGCTGCTGATTAGTGGCACATACAAGCCTCTTGTCATTGGCTCACCTTATGTGCTCAGCTAGCTCCCAGTAGTGCATTGCTGCTGCTTCAATAAAGGATTCCTAGAGAATGAAGAAAATATCATAATAGAAGTCAGTAAGAAAGTTGTTGAAAATGATATGTTCTATTTAAATGATGAAACATTTTTTGGGTTTTTTGTTATTTTAAGTGAAAACCAAATTTACAGGACACTGTCCCTTTAAGTCTGTGATCAGGGCCGGCCTTTGGGCAAGGCGGTCGCCTCGGGTCCCGCCGCTTCAGGTTAAAATTTTTTTTTTATTTTTTCTGACTTTTTTTTTATAAAATAATTTATTTTTTTGACGCCATTTTTTTTTTACATTTTAGGTGCAAATTTAAGCCGGGAGTGCCGGGAGTGAGGAGGGCAGGCACAGTGTGACTGGTGCGGTGCTGAGAGGGGAGGAGTTGGAGCACCGAAGGCTTGCCTGTCAGTCAGACTGGAATGAGTCAGGAGTCAGTTAGCAGAGCTCCGGGGGATCGCAGGCAGTGGCGAATGTGGCGCAGGCAGGAGTGAGGAGTCAGTGAGTACTGTGAGTCAAAGACGAGACTAACAGCTGAGTGAAGACAGTGATTGATAGTCTGCAGGAGGGTACCGTTACCGGTAGCTAAATGGTAGAGGATCTATGTAATAAATGGCAGCTGGTCTACTCTGATAGCAGATTCTCGGTGCAGTAGTAAGGAAGTCAGTGTTCTCTGTGCTTGTTAAAAGGTGTTTTCTGTGCTGGATGGAAGTGCTTTATGATGTTTTATGTGATCAGGATATGCCTTACACAAGTGCATATCCTGATCACATAAAACATCATAAAGCACTTCCATCCAGCACAAAAAAACACCTTTTAACAAGCACAGAGAACACTGACTTCCTTACCACTGCACCGAGAATCTGCTATCAGAGTAGACCACATGCCATTTATTACATAGATGCTCTACCATTTTTACATACACCCTCTGCCATGCAGCACAGAGTACCCCCTGCTCTAAAACACACTCATCAATCCAGTAGTACCAGTAACATACACTTCCTGCCTGCCATCAAACAAACATCTGCAGTTAATGGCAGGGCAGGGGCAGCCTGCCCTCCAGCTTATAGACCACCTCTTACACCCAGCACAGATAATTCCTTGCAATCCAGTATAGAGACCCCTGCCACCTGGCAGACAGATCTCTGCCATTCACTGCATGTATTCACCTAATGGTGAAGGGTAAAAAGTTACCACCTGCTGCCTAAACCTGCCCTCAGAGACGTTTCTGACAGTGTCTATGACAGGGTCTGTACAGAAGAATACATGCAGCGAATGGCAGAGATCTGTCTGCCAGGTGGCAGGGGTCTCCTCTCCATACTGGATTGCAAGGAATTATCTGTGCTTTGTGTAAGAGGTGGTCTATAAGCTGGAGGGCAGGCTGCCCCTGCCCTGCCATTAACTGCAGATGTTTGTTTGATGGCAGGCAGGTAGTGTATGTTATGTACTGGATTGATGAGCCATCTATGTATAGTATAACAGGGGAGTCTGTGTTATAGAGCAGGGGGTACTCTGTGCTGCGTGGCAGAGGGTGTATGTAAAAAATTGCAGAGGATCTATGTAATAAATGGCAGGTGGCAGGGGTATCCTATCCATACTGGATTGCAAGGAAATATCTGTGCTGGGTGTAAGAGGTGGTCTATAGGCTGGAGGGCAGGCTGCCCCCGCCCTGCCATTAACTGCAGATGTTTAACAAAGGAGAAGGAGACCAATGGCACTACAAAAAAATTGAAATTTACTTTAACCCTTGTATTACCAATAATATCCACTAATAATATGGTGGAGTGTGGTGCTATGTAGTAAATGTCAATTGTAAACAAGAGTTTGAGAAAAGGTTAAGAGAACCTGATCTTCAAAAGAAGACTACATTAACAGCACTCAAAGGGTTAAGTGTTAAAGTAAAAAGACTGCAAAAATGCATGTAAGTCTTATGTATATATGGGAACTTAACAGACTCATTAACACTATGTGAAAGGGGGGAAATGCAAATTAAAACATAACTTTTAATATACAAATGTAAAATAAAACTGGAACCACTTTATTAAAAACACACTTAGGATTTCTCTTTAGATATATACTATTGCATAATACAAAGTAATCATGTGCATATGGTGCTTGGTCAAATCACATGGACCTGACGTGTTATAAATTAATAGTATAACATATTAGTGTCAAAAACCTGTTTGAATGACCTGAGTTGGACTACAGGTAAATAGGCTTAAACGGTGGCTATTGTAGCCACGTCTGGGTATGATCTCACAAACGGTTCAAGGTGCGAAACTGTTTGTGAATAATAGGCTAATCCATTGGCATAAATTAGCTTTAACCCTTATAATACTATAGGTATGGTCTATATCGCTATAGATTATCAGTAATGCTTGAAGTGCTCACAGGATATACTCAGATATATGGAGAGGCTGTAAGCCTTAAACAACAGATCAGCCCATGTGTGGGCTGTGTGTGTGTGGGTCTATCTGTGTGTGTGTGTGGGGGGGGGGGGGGGTCTGTGTGTGGCTGGCTATCTGTGTGTGTGTGTGGGGGGGCTATCTGTGTGTGTATGTGGGGCTATCTGTGTGTGTGTGTGTGGGGCTGTGTGTGTGTGTGTGGCTATCTGTGTGTGTGTGTGTGGGGCTATGTGTGTGTGTGTGTGTGGGGGGGCTATCTGTGTGTGTGTGTGTGTGGGGCTATGTGTGTGTGTGTGTGTGGGGGGGGGCTGTGTGTGTGTGTGTGGGGGGGCTATCTGTGTGTGTGTGTGTGTGTGTGTGGGGGCTATCTGTGTGTGTGTGGGGGGGGGGCTATCTGTGTGTGTGTGTGGGGCTGTGTGTGTGTGTGTGTGTGGGGCTATGCGTGTGTGTGGGGCTATCTGTGTGTGTGGGGCTGTGCATGTGTGTGGGGCTGTGTGTGTGTGTGTGGGGCTGTGTGTGTGTGTGTGTGTGGGGGGGGGGGGCTATCTGTGTGTGTGGGGCTATGTGTGTGTGTGTGTGTGTGTGTGTGTGGGGCTATGTGTGTGTGTGTGTGTGTGTGTGGGGCTATGTGTGTGTGTGTGTGTGTGTGTGTGTGGGGCTGTGTGTGTGGGGCTATGTGTGTGTGTGTGTGGGGCTGTGTGTGTGTGTGTGTGTGTGGGGGGGGCTATGTGTGTGTGTGTGTGTGGGGGGGCTATGTGTGTGTGTGTGTGTGGGGGGCTATGTGTGTGTGTGTGTGTGTGGGGCTGTGCATGTGTGTGGGGCTGTGTGTGTGTGTGTGGGGCTGTGTGTGTGTGTGTGTGGGGGGGGGGGGGGGGGCTATCTGTGTGTGTGGGGCTATGTGTGTGTGTGTGTGTGTGTGTGTGTGGGGCTATGTGTGTGTGTGTGTGTGTGGGGCTATGTGTGTGTGTGTGTGTGTGTGTGGGGCTGTGTGTGTGGGGCTATGTGTGTGTGTGTGTGGGGCTGTGTGTGTGTGTGTGTGTGTGTGGGGGGGGCTATGTGTGTGTGTGTGTGTGGGGGGCTATGTGTGTGTGTGTGTGTGGGGGGCTATGTGTGTGTGTGTGTGTGTGGGGCTATGTGTGTGTGTGTGTGTGTGGGGCTATGTGTGTGGGGCTATGTGTGTGTGTGTGGCTATGTGTGTGTGTGTGTGTGTGTGGCTGGCGCTATCTGTGTGTGTGTGTGTGTGGCTATGTGTGTGTGTGTGTGTGTGTGTGTGTGTGTGGGGCTATCTGTGTGTGTGTGTGTGTGGGGCTATGTGTGTGTGTGTGGGGCTATCTGTGTGTGTGTGGCTATCTGTGTGTGGGGCTATGTGTGTGTGTGGCGGGGGGCTGTGTGTGTGTGTGGGGGGGGCTATGTGTGTGTGTGTGTGTGGGGGGGGGGCTATCTGTGTGTGGGGCTATGTGTGTGTGTGTGTGTGGGGGGGGCTATCTGTGTGTGGGGCTATGTGTGTGTGTGTGTGGCTATCTGTGTGTGTGGGGGGGCTATGTGTGTGTGTGGCTATCTGTGAGTGTGTGTGTGTGGGGGGGGCTATGTGTGTGGCTGTGTGTGTGTGTGGGGGGGCTATGTGTGTGTGTGCGTGTGTGTGTGGGGCTATGTGTGTGTGTGTGTGTGTGGGGCTATGTGTGTGTGTGTGTGTGTGGGGCTATCTGTGTGTGTGTGTCTATGTGTGTGTGTGGCTGGCTATCTGTGTGTGTGTGTGGGGGGGCTATCTGTGTGTGTGTGGGGCTATCTGTGAGTGTGTGTGTGTGTGGGGGGCTATCTGTGTGTGGCTGTGTGTGTGTGTGGCTATGTGTGTGTGTGTGTGTGTGTGTGGGGCTATCTGTGTGTATCTGTGTGTGTTGGGGGCTATCTGTGTGTGTGTGGGGGGGGGGCTATCTGTGTGTGTGTGTGGGGTGTGGGGGGGGGGCTATCTGTGTGTGTGTGGGGGGCTATGTGTGTGGCTATGTGTGTGGGGGGCTATCTGTGTGTATCTGTGTGTGTGGGGGGCTATCTGTGTGTGTGTGTGTGTGTGTGTGTGGGGGGGGCTATCTGTGTGTGTGTGGGGGGGGGGGGGGGGCTATCTGTGTGTGTGTGTGGGGCTATGTGTGTGGCTATGTGTGTGGGGGGCTATCTGTGTTTGTGTGTGGGGTTATGTGTGTGTGTGGCTATGTGTGTGTGTGTGTGGGGGGGGGGGCTATCTGTGTGTGTGTGTGGGGGGGGTTATCTGTGTGTGTGTCTGTGTGTGTGTGTGTCTATCTGTGTGTGTGTGTGTGTCGGGGGCTATCTGTGTGTGTGTGTGGGCTATGTGTGTGTGTGTGTGTGTGTGGCTATCTGTGTGTGTGTGTGGCTATCTGTGTGTGTGTGTGGCTATCTGTGTGTGTGTGTGGGGGGGGGGGGCTGTGTGTGTGTGTGTGGCTATCTGTGTGTGTGTGTGTGTGTGGGGGGGGCTGTGTGTGTGTGTGTGTGTGGGGGGGGGTATCTGTGTGTGTGTGGCTATCTGTGTGTGTGTGTGTGTGTGGGGCTGTGTGTGTGGCTATGTGTGTGTGTGTGTGGCTATGTGTGTGTGTGTGTGGGGGGGGGGGCTATCTCTGTGTGTGTGTGTGTGTGTGTGGCTATGTTTTTTTGTGTGTGTGTGGCTATCTGTGTGTGTGTGGCTATCTGTGTGTGTGTGTGGGGGGGGGGGGCTATCTGTGTGTGTGTGTGGGGGGGGGGGCTGTGTGTGTGTGTGTGGCTATGTGTTTGTGTGTGGCTATCTGTGTGTGTGTGGGGCTATGTGTGTGTGTGTGTGTGGGGGGGGGGGGCTATGTGTGTGTGTGTGTGGGGCTATGTGTGTGTGTGTGTGTAGGGCTATCTGTGTGTGTGTGTGTGTGTGTGTGGCTGTGTGTGTGTGGCTATGTGTGTGTGTGCTATCTGTGTGTGGGGGGGGGGGCTGTGTGTGTGTGGCTATGTGTGTGTGGCTATCTGTGTGGGTGGGGGGGGGCTGTGTGTGTGTGGCTATCTGTGTGTGTGTGTGGGGGGGGCTATCTGTGTGTGTGTGTGTGTGTGTGTGGGGGGGCTATCTGTGTGTGTGTGTGTGGGGGGGCTATCTCTGTGTGTGTGTGTGGGGGGGCTATCTGTGTGTGTGTGTGGGGCTGTGTGTGTGTGTGTGTGTGGGGCTATGCGTGTGTGTGGGGCTATCTGTGTGTGTGGGGCTGTGCGTGTGTGTGTGGGGCTGTGTGTGTGTGTGGGGGGGGGCTATCTGTGTGTGTGGGGCTATGTGTGTGTGTGTGTGTGTGTGTGTGTGTGTGTGTGTGTGTGTGTGGGGCTATGTGTGTGTGTGTGTGTGTGTGTGTGTGGGGCTATGTGTGTGTGTGTGTGTGTGTGTGTGGGGCTATGTGTGTGTGTGTGTGTGTGTGTGTGTGTGGGGCTATGTGTGTGTGTGTGTGTGTGTGTGTGTGTGTGGGGCTATGTGTGTGTGTGTGTGGGGCTGTGTGTGTGTGTGTGTGTGTGTGGGGGGGGGGCTATGTGTGTGTGTGTGTGTGGGGGGCTATGTGTGTGTGTGTGTGTGGGGGGCTATGTGTGTGTGTGTGTGTGTGGGGCTGTGCATGTGTGTGGGGCTGTGTGTGTGTGTGTGGGGCTGTGTGTGTGTGTGTGTGTGTGGGGGGGGGGGCTATCTGTGTGTGTGGGGCTATGTGTGTGTGTGTGTGTGTGTGTGGGGCTATGTGTGTGTGTGTGTGTGTGGGGCTATGTGTGTGTGTGTGTGTGGGGCTGTGTGTGTGGGGCTATGTGTGTGTGTGTGTGGGGCTGTGTGTGTGTGTGTGTGTGTGTGGGGGGGGGGGGGGGCTATGTGTGTGTGTGTGTGTGGGGGGCTATGTGTGTGTGTGTGTGTGTGGGGGGCTATGTGTGTGTGTGTGTGTGTGGGGCTATGTGTGTGTGTGTGTGTGTGGGGCTATGTGTGTGGGGCTATGTGTGTGTGTGTGGCTATGTGTGTGTGTGTGTGTGTGTGGCTGGCGCTATCTGTGTGTGTGTGTGTGTGGCTATGTGTGTGTGTGTGTGTGTGTGTGTGTGTGTGTGGGGCTATCTGTGTGTGTGTGTGTGTGGGGCTATGTGTGTGTGTGTGGGGCTATCTGTGTGTGTGTGGCTATCTGTGTGTGGGGCTATGTGTGTGTGTGGCGGGGGGCTGTGTGTGTGTGTGGGGGGGGCTATGTGTGTGTGTGTGTGGGGGGGGGGCTATCTGTGTGTGGGGCTATGTGTGTGTGTGTGTGTGGGGGGGGCTATCTGTGTGTGGGGCTATGTGTGTGTGTGTGTGGCTATCTGTGTGTGTGGGGGGCTATGTGTGTGTGTGGCTATCTGTGAGTGTGTGTGTGTGGGGGGGGCTATGTGTGTGGCTGTGTGTGTGTGTGGGGGGGCTATGTGTGTGTGTGCGTGTGTGTGTGGGGCTATGTGTGTGTGTGTGTGTGTGGGGCTATGTGTGTGTGTGTGTGTGTGGGGCTATCTGTGTGTGTGTGTCTATGTGTGTGTGTGGCTGGCTATCTGTGTGTGTGTGTGGGGGGGGCTATCTGTGTGTGTGTGGGGCTATCTGTGAGTGTGTGTGTGTGTGGGGGGCTATCTGTGTGTGGCTGTGTGTGTGTGTGGCTATGTGTGTGTGTGTGTGTGTGTGTGGGGCTATCTGTGTGTATCTGTGTGTGTTGGGGGCTATCTGTGTGTGTGTGTGGGGGGGGGGCTATCTGTGTGTGTGTGTGGGTGTGGGGGGGGGGGCTATCTGTGTGTGTGTGGGGGGCTATGTGTGTGGCTATGTGTGTGGGGGGCTATCTGTGTGTATCTGTGTGTGTGGGGGGCTATCTGTGTGTGTGTGTGGGGGGGGGGGGGGGGGGGCTATCTGTGTGTGTGTGTGTGTGGGGGGGGGGCTATCTGTGTGTGTGTGTGGGGCTATGTGTGTGGCTATGTGTGTGGGGGGCTATCTGTGTTTGTGTGTGGGGTTATGTGTGTGTGTGGCTATGTGTGTGTGTGTGTGGGGGGGGGGGGCTATCTGTGTGTGTGTGTGTGGGGGGTTATCTGTGTGTGTGTCTATCTGTGTGTGTGTGTGTCTATCTGTGTGTGTGTGTGTGTCGGGGGCTATCTGTGTGTGTGTGTGGGCTATGTGTGTGTGTGTGTGTGTGTGGCTATCTGTGTGTGTGTGTGGCTATCTGTGTGTGTGTGTGGCTATCTGTGTGTGTGTGTGGGGGGGGGGGCTGTGTGTGTGTGTGTGGCTATCTGTGTGTGTGTGTGTGTGGGGGGGGGGCTGTGTGTGTGTGTGTGTGGGGGGGGTATCTGTGTGTGTGTGGCTATCTGTGTGTGTGTGTGTGTGTGGGGCTGTGTGTGTGGCTATGTGTGTGTGTGTGTGTGGCTATGTGTGTGTGTGTGTGGGGGGGGGGGGCTATCTCTGTGTGTGTGTGTGTGTGTGTGGCTATGTTTTTTTGTGTGTGTGTGGCTATCTGTGTGTGTGTGGCTATCTGTGTGTGTGTGTGGGGGGGGGGCTATCTGTGTGTGTGTGTGGGGGGGGGGGCTGTGTGTGTGTGTGTGGCTATGTGTTTGTGTGTGGCTATCTGTGTGTGTGTGGGGCTATGTGTGTGTGTGTGTGTGTGGGGGGGGGGGCTATGTGTGTGTGTGTGTGGGGCTATGTGTGTGTGTGTGTGTAGGGCTATCTGTGTGTGTGTGTGTGTGTGTGTGTGGCTGTGTGTGTGTGGCTATGTGTGTGTGTGCTATCTGTGTGTGTGGGGGGGGGCTGTGTGTGTGTGGCTATCTGTGTGGGTGGGGGGGGGGCTGTGTGTGTGTGGCTATCTGTGTGTGTGTGTGGGGGGGGGCTATCTGTGTGTGTGTGTGTGTGTGTGGGGGGGGGCTATCTGTGTGTGTGTGTGGGGGGGGGCTATCTCTGTGTGTGTGTGTGGGGGGGCTATCTGTGTGTGTGTGTGGGGCTGTGTGTGTGTGTGTGTGTGGGGCTATGCGTGTGTGTGGGGCTGTGCGTGTGTGTGTGGGGCTGTGCGTGTGTGTGTGGGGCTGTGTGTGTGTGTGGGGGGGGGGCTATCTGTGTGTGTGGGGCTATGTGTGTGTGTGTGTGTGTGTGTGTGTGTGTGTGTGTGTGTGTGTGTGGGGGGGGCTATGTGTGTGTGTGTGTGTGTGTGTGTGTGGGGCTATGTGTGTGTGTGTGTGTGTGTGTGTGTGTGTGGGGCTATGTGTGTGTGTGTGTGGGGCTATGTGTGTGTGTGTGTGGGGCTGTGTGTGTGTGTGTGTGGGGGGCTATGTGTGTGTGTGTGTGTGTGTGTGTGTGTGGGGGGGGGGCTATGTGTGTGTGTGTGTGGGGGGGGGCTATGTGTGTGTGTGTGTGGGGGGGGCTATGTGTGTGTGTGTGTGTGTGGGGGGGGCTATGTGTGTGTGTGTCTATCTGTGTGTGTGTGTGTGGGGCTATGTGTGTGTGTGGGGCTATGTGTGTGTGTGTGGCTATGTGTGTGTGTGTGTGTGGCTGGCGCTATCTGTGTGTGTGTGTGGCTATCTGTGTGTGTGTGTGTGTGTGTGTGTGGGGCTATCTGTGTGTGTGTGTGTGTGTGTGTGTGGGGCTATGTGTGTGTGGGGCTATCTGTGTGTGTGGGGCTATCTGTGTGTGTGTGGCTATCTGTGTGTGGGGCTATGTGTGTGTGTGGCGGGGGGCTGTGTGTGTGTGTGGGGGGGGCTATGTGTGTGTGTGTGTGGGGGGGGCTATCTGTGTGTGGGGCTATGTGTGTGTGTGTTTGTGTGTGTGTGTGTGTGTGGCTATGTGTGTGTGTGTGTGGCTATGTGTGTGTGTGTGTGGCTATGTGTGTGTGTGGCTATCTGTGTGTGTGTGTGGCTATCTGTGAGTGTGTGTGTGTGGGGGGGGCTATGTGTGTGGCTGTGTGTGTGTGTGGGGGGGCTATGTGTGTGTGTGCGTGTGTGTGTGGGGCTATGTGTGTGTGTGTGTGTGTGGGGCTATGTGTGTGTGTGTGTGTGTGGGGCTATCTGTGTGTGTGTGTCTATCTGTGTGTGTGTGTGTGTGGCTATGTGTGTGTGTGGCTGGCTATCTGTGTGTGTGTGTGGGGGGGCTATCTGTGTGTGTGTGGGGCTATCTGTGAGTGTGTGTGTGTGTGGGGGGCTATCTGTGTGTGGCTGTGTGTGTGTGTGGCTATGTGTGTGTGTGTGTGTGTGTGGGGCTATCTGTGTGTATCTGTGTGTGTGGGGGGCTATCTGTGTGTGTGTGTGGGGGGGGGGGCTATCTGTGTGTGTGTGTGGGGCTATGTGTGTGTGTGGGGGGCTATCTGTGTTTGTGTGTGGGGTTATGTGTGTGGCTATCTGTGTGTGTGTCTATCTGTGTGTGTGTGGCTATGTGTGTGTGTGTGTGTGTGGCTATGTGTGTGTGTGGGGGGGGCTATCTGTGTGTGTGTGTGTGTGGGGGGGGTTATCTGTGTGTGTGTGTGTCTATCTGTGTGTGTCGGGGGCTATCTGTGTGTGTGTGTGTGTCGGGGGCTATCTGTGTGTGTGTGTGTGTGTGTGTGTGTGTGGCTATCTGTGTGTGTGGCTATCTGTGTGTGTGTGGGGGGGGCTGTGTGTGTGTGTGTGTGTGGCTATCTGTGTGTGTGTGTGTGGGGCTGTGTGTGTGTGTGTGTGTGGGGGGGGGCTATCTGTGTGTGTGTGGCTATCTGTGTGTGTGTGTGTGTGTGTGTGTGTGTGTGGGGCTGTGTGTGTGGCTATGTGTGTGTGTGTGTGGCTATGTGTGTGTGTGTGGGGGGGGGGCTATCTCTGTGTGTGTGTGGCTATCTGTGTGTGTGTGTGTGGGGGGGGCTATCTGTGTGTGTGTGGGGGGGGGCTGTGTGTGTGTGTGGGGCTGTGTGTGTGTGTGTGTGTGTGTGGCTATGTGTTTGTGTGTGGCTATCTGTGTGTGTGTGGGGCTATGTGTGTGTGTGTGTGTGTGGGGGGGGGGGCTATGTGTGTGTGTGTGTGGGGCTATGTGTGTGTGTGTGTGTGTGTAGGGCTATCTGTGTGTGTGTGTGGCTGTGTGTGTGTGGCTATGTGTGTGTGTGGGGGGGGGGCTGTGTGTGTGTGGCTATGTGTGTGTGGCTATCTGTGTGGGTGGGGGGGGGGCTGTGTGTGTGTGGCTATCTGTGTGTGTGTGGGGGGGGCTGTGTGTGTGTGTCTATCTGTGTGTGTGGGGGGGGGCTATCTGTGTGTGTGTGGCTGGGGCTATCTGTGTGTGTGTGTGTGGGGCTATCTGTGTGTGTGTTTGTGGGGCTATCTGTGTGTGTGTGTGGTGGCTATGTGTGTGTGTGTGTGTGTGTGTGTGTGTGTGTGTGTGTGTGGCTATGTGTGTGGGGCTATGTGTGTGTGTGTGGGGGGCTATGTGTGTGTGTGTGTGTGTGTGTGTGTGTGGGGGGGGGGGGGGGGCTATCTGTGTGTGTGTGGCTATCTGTGTGTGGGCTATCTGTGTGTGGCTATCTGTGTGTGTGTGTGGGCGGGCTATCTGTGTGTGTGTGTGTGTGGGGCTATCTGTGTGTGTGTGGCTATGTGTGTGTGTGTGGGGGGGGCTATGTGTGTGTGTGTGTGGGGGGGGGCTGTGTGTGTGGGGGGCTATGTGTGTGTGTGTGGGGGGGGCTATCTGTGTGTGGGGCTATGTGTGTGTGTGTGTGTGTGTGTGTGTGGCTATCTGTGTGTGTGGGGGGCTATGTGTGTGTGTGTGTGTGGCTATGTGTGTGTGTGTGTGTGGCTATGTGTGTGTGGGGCTATCTGTGTGTGTGGGGGCTATCTGTGTGTGTGGCTGTGTGTGTGTGGGGGGGCTGTGTGTATGTGTATGGGGGCTATCTGTGTGTATCACGCTGTCATTCTGCCTAGAGACCTGCACTTGCTGAGGTGGCCCTGGCATCTCTGTAATGTTCTTGTTATCATAAGAAAACATAAAAATAAGGCCCAGTTCAACTCAATTGTTCCTAATTGTCAGCATAATTCTTTATATACATAAACCGTTGTTCCAATAGTACAAATGGTATATTGCAATATATACAATATTATAGTGCTCCACTTAAGTGTATTTATATATATATTTTTTTTTATTTAAAATGTTGTGCGCTACCTTAAATGATTTTTCTCCCATTTTTTTTATTTCTAAAAACGGTGGGGGCGGAGATTGGGCGGAGTTGGGGGCGGAGATTGGGCTGAGTTGGGGGCAGGGTTGGAGGCGGGGATAAAGGGGGGTCCCATTTTGTCATCCTGCCTTGGGCCCCGCAATGGCTAGGGCCGGCCCTGTCTGTGATCATGTGACAAACAGCAGCAGCTGAAAGTGCAGAATACACTTACTAAGGTCTTTACTAACAACAAGCAGGGCCATTTTTTGA